>NW_019101001.1:7560-19445 GCF_001856785.1 Myzus persicae | reverse complement strand
TAACAAAAAATATACAAAGTAAAATTACTCCAACTCAAGCTGTAGACTTTGTTATTAATAGTGCTTCTAGGTAAATATTTAATTAGTATAACTATTTCATAACTGTAATAACAAATATGCAATATTATTATGGTACTTCATTTGTTTTATACTTATTACTTTAGTTCTAAACGAGGAAGACGTATTCGTGTTCAACCTACTTCAGTGGCTAGGAGATGCGGAAACTACAAGGGTACGCATCGAATTAATGCAGGAAGACCTCCTACAGAAAGTTACTGCACAGCTGGTAGACATACAATTACAAAAAAAAAAAATCAAGCCGCCTAAGCGTCTTCATAATTTAACGCAATGTTTAAATTTAAATATAAATAATGCCAAATCTCACTAATAAAACAATTATAAAATCATGTATTATTTTTTTTTTCTAGTATACTACTGTTCTGCAGGTATATATTTTAAGAATTCCTGCTATTTACAATATTTGCTCTCTTTAATATTTATTAATAGTATTTAATATTTACAACGTTATCTAACTTTGTTCAGATTTAGAATATAATATAATTAAATTAAGGTGGATTATTATAAAGTTTCGATTTTATTGTATTATAATTTACTAGCTGACATACAAAATTACTATAGTCACTTAAAGTATATTTATCTGTATAAAAATAATAACGTAATAATCACGATTTGATATTTGATATAAAGTGATAAGAGTGTTATTGATATTTTGATAAAAAAAATTATAAAAAAATATAAAAAAATTATATTTAGATTTATATTTAAATTATATTTAAATTATATATTAGAACACATTATATATTATCACGATTTGATATTTGATAGTTATAAAGTGATATTTGAAATAAAGTGATAAGAAAAAAGCGGGAATTCAAATGGGCCAATCAGAGCAACCCGGTTCTGAGTGTACCCACATTTGCAAAATACGCAGCCGGGTATTACCTCAATCACGCGCCCCATGCGCCATTTCAACGGCGGAGCGTGGGCGTCTTTAATTACAACTATATCATTGACCTCTATGTTGGGGGCATCCTTGGTCCACTTACTACGGATTTGGAGTGTTTGAAGGTATTCACTACGCCAGCGGCGCCAAAATGCTTGCACGCATTGGCTGACCAACTTCCACTGCTGCTCCAAGGGCTTAGTCGTAAGTGGAATGTCCGCTTCAGGGACGGCGAGTAATGGTCGGCCAATCAGAAAATGACCTGGTGTCAAATAGTCTAAGTCCAATGGGGAAATTACTTGACCATTTTTTGAGATCCAGACCGGCGCGGCCCTCGGCAGGTCTGGCACGGACAACAACGGCCGGCCAATCAGAAAATGACCCGGAGTTAGGCATTCAAGTTCAGCGGGGTCTGACGAGGCGGGAGTTATCGGCCGAGAATTTAAGATAGCTTCGCATCTACTCAGGACGGTGCTGAACTCTTCGATGGTGAAATTGTGCTCCCCCATAATGCGCGTCAACAGCGATTTGGATGAGCGAACTGCTGCCTCCCAGAGCCCACCGAAATGAGGGGCACCGGGAGGATTGAAATGCCACGTACAATGGACACTAGCCGTTAGTTGGTCGCGGCAAGCGGGATCATCGACTAGAGCGCGAAGCAAATTGTTTGCCCCAACAAAATTGGTGCCACAATCGCTGTAAATGTCGGTAGGCAGACCTCGGCGTGCGACGAACCTATGTAACGCTGCGATAAAAGCCCCAGTGCTCATGTCAGATACGTATTCAAGATGTACCGCGCGTATCGTGAAGCACACAAATACGGCAAGATACATTTTGTACTGGCGCGGCTTCCGAAGTCGATTCTCTTTGACGGAAAAGGGACCCGCATAATCCACTCCAACCCTCGCAAACGGGTGGCATTCTGTCACTCGTGACGCTGGTAAATCCGCCATTATTGGCTCAGGATTTTTGGCCGTAATGCGTACGCACGTAGTGCATCGGCTAATGATCGTACGGATTAATGTGCGGACTGATAATATCCAATATTGACGACAAACCAAAGAAGAAACGATTTGCGGACCACTGTGACCTGTGATGTCATGCCAGTGCCGGATTAAAAGGACGGAGAAATGCGAGGTCTTGGACAACAGCACGGGGTGTTTTTGATCATCAGGCAAGTCTGATTTAGACAACCGACCGCCAACTCGTACCAGATTTTCACTGTCAAGGAACGGACGTAGACGCGCCAATAATCGCGCCGAGGGCGCTCGCCCCTGCGACAACTCACGAATCAACGTACTAAAGTGAAAACCTTGTGACGACCGCGCAATCAAAAGTGCTGCCTGGTCGAGCTCTTCTCGAGATAAGTGTCCATTGTCAATTGGTTTCTTCCTGCATCGCGAGATGAACCGAAGCATACGTGCAGTGGTTCGGACTGCTTGCACATAAGAGGAGAACCGCTCAAACCACTCATGTTCCTCTTCTTGAATGACCAACACTTTTGACGATCCCACCTTACGTTCAGGTAGTTGGTCGGCTGTATTAATTGGGATATACGGATCCCATTGTTGAGGTGACAGAGACAGACATGGTGGACCGTTAAAATACAAATTATGTTGGATGAAATCCGATGGGGTGAGCCCTCGTGAACCACAGTCAGCCGGGTTGAGAGCTGATTCGATATAATGCCACTGACATGTGGGTACCAACGACTGAATTTTGTAAATTCGGTTTGACACGAATATTTTGAATGACTCATGCGGGGACCTCAACCAACTCAACACTGTGGTAGAATCCGACTAGGCATGTATGTCGGTAATGTGCAGCTTGAGGTTCAATGTGACTGTCAGGCGACTCATCCAACGAGAGAGCAAGAGCGCCGCACATAATTCCAATCTTGGAATTGTCGAGGATTTCAAAGGGGCAATCTTTGATCGTGCTCCAAGTAGTGAGATGACAGGGTTGCCTGACGAGCCAGTCACTCTGAGGTACACCACAGCTGCATAGCCGGTTGACGACGCGTTACAAAACCCACACATGGAACACTGCATTTCTCGGCGTGTGCCGATGAATCGAGGTATGCGAACACATTGCAAATTGGGTAAGTCATCGACGAAGTTGCACCAAGGTTCCGCAATTTCTTGAGGCAGTGGTTCATCCCATGAAAGCCCAGCTTTCCACACACGTTGCATTAGCGCTTTAGCAAAAAATGTGACAGGGGATATTAGTCCAAGTGGATCGAACATTCGTGCTATCAATGATAACATGCCACGTTTCGTGGATACGTGCCGTTCGGGTTGAAAATTATAAATGAACGTATCATCCTGATGAGACCATTGTAGACCTAATACCTTTGTTCCGGTGCCGGCAGAATCGTCGAGCGCCAATGGTTCGTACGCCCTGTCCTCGGAGGGAACCTTATCGAGTATGAAGGTAGTATTGCTGGCCCATTTTTTCAACTCCATACCAGCACGCTGCAAAACTTGAATAAGACCATCTGGGAGAGAGAGAACTTCGTCTAACGTGTCACCACCAACGCAGATGTCATCCACATATGTTTGATATAATAGGGCTTCCTTTACATACGGAAAATCGTTACACTCAAGCTCCGCAATGGACCGCAGCACTTTTATCGCGAGGTAGGGTGCGCAGTTGACCCCATAAGTCACAGTATTAAGCTCATACACTTGCAACTTTTGTTCGGGCGATGACCTCCACAAGATATGTTGGTATCGTCGATGCGATGGAGACAAGGAGATTTGACGGTACATCTTGCTTATATCCGTCGTGAAGGCAAAACGGTGGACTCGATACAGTAATAAGACATCCACAACATCGCGCTGCAGCTTTGGTCCCGAAAACAAGCAATCGTTCAAGGAAACTCCCGAGCATGACATCGCCGAAGCATCAAACACAACGCGGATTTTCGGGTTAATATCGGCAGGACGGTAGACGGCATGGTGTGGGATAAAATAGTCCCCCTCGGACTTTGCTGGAGACATGTGTCCCAGCGTCAAATATTCAGACATGAAGTCGCAATATAAACTGCGAAGACGAGGATCGTTGGTCAATTTCTTTTCTAAGTGCTGAAATCGCTTCTCAGCTACAGCGTGCGATCCACGAAAATTGCCATCGGGAATTGCTTTACGGAACAGGAGCGGTACGCAAAAACGACCAGAACTATCACGGGTACATCCGTCGCGAAATATTGCCTCACACTGTCCATCTTGCGTAAATTCTTCAGGTGCCGCGTCTGGTTCTTCGAGCGCCCAGAACCTCTCTAACAACGTTTCCACTGAAGCAGTAAGTGATGCGTGGCATGACACGGAAACATTAGATGATGAAATTGAAACCGGCCCGATAACAGTCCAGCCGAACACAGTTCCGAAGGCCGCTGGGAACGCATCGCCGACCGACACACGTTTTCCATTTAAAATTTGGGCAAACAGATCCGCGCCCAGTAAAACGTCAATGGTACCGGGGTTAATGAATGACGGATCTGCTAAGGCAAGATGTTGATATTTTTCTGCAATAGAGCGTGATAGTGGGTGTCGCGGCATTTCAGCCGTTATCGATGGAAACACCCATGCATCAAAATTGAAAACTGGTTCCGGTGAAAATCTGGGTTGTGCTTGGCAATGGACAATTCCTAAAACATTTTGTACTGAAACTCCACCAAAACCGGTCACAGGTGCTGTCCACTTTCGCATCCGGAGTCCCAAACGATTTTTACACTCTGAAGTGATAGCACTAATTTGTGAGGCTGAATCGATCAGCGCTCGCACCGTATGCAGTACACCGACGCTGTCAGCCATGTGTATAAGAGCTGTCCCGAGGATGACTGAAGTCAACGTATTTTGACCAAGACATGACGATGTAGTGGCCACATCCGATTGCCCTACCTTCGATGAGCTCTCTTCCTTGGCGGTTGTTGCAGGTCCAGCCGAATGCAATAGTGTATGGTGCCATCGGGAACATTGACCACAAACATTCGACGACTTGCATTTTGTCACCCAATGTCCGGTACGTAGGCATCGAAAACATATCCGCTGATCTCGTGCCCAAGTATTACGCATTTCTTGCGTCCAACCTTTAAACTTTGGACATGATGTCAGACCATGCGTACCATTGCAACATTTGCAAGACTGTGCTGCGTTTGACGGATTGCTGCTTGTAACCATGGAAGTGTGCTGCGGCGGCTTCTTCGTATTATGTGAAGTAGGCTTTGAAGTTTTGTGAGAGTTTGGCTGTTTCGATGTAGGCTCTTGTGGAATGCATTCTAAAATGGCCACACGAGATTTCACAAACCTCAATAAATCATGAACCGTAGGAAAACCGTTGACTAATTGGGCTTCGAACAACTTGATAGTATAGGTAGGCAAGCACCGGGAAGCTATAGAGAATAATATAAAATCACCTAAATTAGGTATATTCAGGGACTCAAGCAGCGACACCCCTTCGTCGAAGGCTACCAACAATTTGTTCAATTCAATTAAGCTTTCGGAAGAAGCTCGCGGTGCGATTAACAATTTTTCGACTAAGGAACGTGCGACCAAACGTGGTTTGTCAAATCTTTCTTCGAGAGTGGACCACACCAACTTGTAATTTTTGTCTGATACAGGGATGCCCCGAATAGCATCTAGCGCGGTCCCCTTGCAACATCCCACCAAGTAGTAAAATTTTTCAATGTCGGACAAATATGTTCGGCGATCCATTGTAGTAACAAAACGATCTCGAAATGAAACCCTCAAACTTGGGAAGCGGGATGTCAGGTAAGCGGGTAGGCTTGACGACTTGGACACTATTAGATCCTAGTGAGCCAGCGTTATTGGATTGGACGCCACCCGGGCTAACATCTACAACCACATTGTCAGGAATCGATTGCTCGTCTGGCGTTGGGACACCCCGTCCCGCATTGTTCAGCGACACTTGTGAACCACCGTGTGTAGACTCTATTGTTTTATCGGGACAGTATTGCATAAATCGATTGGCGATTGCTTTTGCGGAACAGACCAATTCGAAGATTTCGACGCTCTCGGTATCAGGATATTCGCCGTCTAACCCTAAATCCAACAAATGACCCAGCAACGCTTCATCTTCAATGGTAAACGACGATAACAACTGATCAAGGGTTTCAACCATCACTAATAACCGAGGTATTACAGACGTATCCTCCGAGCTCTGAATGGCCAGACTGTGAATTGCACGGATTTTTTTCACGTAGTTCATGCGTTTTATTTCGCAGCTACGTTTCAAACGCTGGACCCGGGCATCTCCCTCGTCTACTGACATGATGACGGATTTTGCGGAAAAATAAAATTAAATGCCAAGCGCAAGAAAATGAAGAGCGAGAAAAAATAAATAAATAAATAAATACAAATTTATTTATATATGTGCAATTTAATGCTCACGAGTTAGTAAATTGACAAGTAATAAATCACGCAGGCGCAACCAAATTAATTATTTTTAACACAACGCGTAGCGCGAATATGCAAAATAATGATAAAATTATTAAAACGCAAATAAAAAAAAATAAACGAAACGCGACACTAAGCGCGTGATTATGCGAAATAACAATAAAAGTATTAATAAATGCGAAAATAAATAATCGAATCCAGTTGGTACGACTTTCGCGGATCGATGATGGGGAAAAAATTGTTAATGCAAAATAATCGATACTAATAATTTATAACTCCGCGACAGTAAGCGCGATGTTTTACGCGAACTAATATTACAAAAGATTATTAATCGCTACATAAGTATAAAGGCACGACACTACTCGCGACTCTTATTAAGTTAATAAATAAAACAACCTTAGGAACGCGTTTTTTACGCAAAAATAATAATACCCACAAATGTTAAATAAATAAAGTATGATAATACGCGCGATTTACGCAAACAAAATAAGACACGCCAATGAATGCGTTTTTTTTACACGAATTAATAATGCACAAAGTTAATCGCAAAATAAGTACATAAAATTGCTCGCGAAATGACGTATGGAAGAACGGAGATATAGGAATTTGCAATATTGCTACTTAGGACGGGCCCATAGATCCTAAAACAGTATAAAACAGGAATACAGGATATTATGGATTTAACCACGCTCTGCTACCAGAAATGTGGCACGGACCCTTACTGCCGACCCAGAGGTCGTCGACCGATCCGGCTACACTTAAAATAATACAATAATTGAATGTCACTGTTCTATAAGTTCCCTAATATGACTGACCCAAAACAATTGCGCTAGGCACTCAAACGCAGATCAGTGAAAAGTACGGACACCTTAGGTTACATAAATATAAATATCAATAATAAATAATAAATACAAATTGTATGTTATTATGACGTGCCAGAAACACGATAATTATTGTTATACGACGACAAAATTATAATAACAACAACATCGAGCTTATAAAAATATGGGCGCCCAGACAACTTAAATAATAATTGTATAATTTAACACTGTGCAAATAAAGCTATGCTAACTAATACATGTTGGTAAACAACAGATCATTGATACTGACAAATTGATAATGATATAATCACCGGTCCCCTTTCTATAAGTAGTGCTGCCACTCGACGTTTTCTCGCGGCCCGCTGGTCCACGCGACGCTGCGTAATTGGCCCACGGGAAATTCCACGGCAGCTCACCAACCCTCGGCAAACACCAGCAATCCGCGGTCGGCGACGGAACCACCAAACATCCGAGCTCTGACCCAAAAGTGGTAGAACAGTCGACATGATCAATCCAATATACGACACACACGTCACCGATACTCCGCGTGACACGAAAGCGACAGCCGTAATAATATTAACCATGGACGGTGAACTGTCGCAGCAAGAGCATGAGCATGCGACAACAAAACGAACCACGTGTGATCGACGGGAGAATGGACGGACTAATAATTATTACCACACGGAATATAAGCGCCACGGCCGATGAGCAAGTCGGCACACTCACGAGCCACAATATTACTCGGGCGCCAATCTGTCGTGCAATACCTTGCCAAATCGGCGGCTTGTGCCGTTGCAACGGACAGACGAGTACTGGTCGAAATTATATTTGTCAAGTTCCCGGTGATAGATATGGAACAGGCGGGGCGGGGGGTATCGAACATTCTAGATGCCGGATCGACGATAATGACCAGCAACAATAAATAGCCGATAACGTCTCGGCGATTCATTACGTCGATTAATATAATACTATATATATCTGACAGCAGGTAAAGAAGCTGTCCAAGGGTTGGAAGTTTCTACAAAAATAGTTATGGAGTTGACACATGAATATTTAAATTTCGGTAGGACAATTTATACGGACAACTGGTATACGAGCGTTTATTTGGCACATAAACTCTTGGAACAAAATACTCATTTAGTTGGGACACTAAGGGCCAATAGAAAACAAAACCCAAAGGATGTAGTACAAAAGAAACTGAAAAAAGGACAAGTTATAGCGCTACAGAGTGACCTAGGTATAGTTGTTCTAAAGTGGAAAGACAAAAGAGATGTCCTTATGCTCTCCACTAAACATTCAGACACTATGATTGAAACAATAAATAAACGTGGTCAAACTACAAAAAAACCAGAAATTGTTATTGATTATAACAAAGGAAAAGCTTTGGTTGACATATGTGATCAGAGGTCCTCATACCACAGTCCACTAAGAAAATCCATGAAATGGTATAGGAAAGTGGCAATTGAAATAATACTTAGTACTTCAGTTTTAAATGCAATGTGCTTATATAATAAAGTAAATAAAACGAAAATTGGAATTACTGAATTTAAAGAAATGTTGGTAAAAGATATGTGTGGTGCTTATGAAGAAACCGATAAAGTCGAAGTTGAACACAAACTATCTAAATCTGGAAAAAGAACGCGATGTGTGAAATGTTACGATGAAATGGTAAAACAAGGGGGAAGAAAACATGCTCAGAGAATATCGAAACAATCAAATTATTGGTGTGCAGCTTGCCAGAAAGTGTACTGCATCGAATGTTTTTTTGTTGACCACAGAGTCCGGGCAAAATAACCATAATGTTATTTGTAAATAGTATTGATTGAAAAGGATAAAAAATTATGTTTTTAATTTGTTTTATCTATAATTTGCTGTAATTATATTTTATAAGTTAATTAGTTTTATGAATTTATGATATAATAATATGATCAATTTATAAACAATTTTCTACCAAAATAAAAATAAAAATATGTTACATTAAGTTTAAATTTGTATAATTTTACTTACCTACTTGCCGGTACCCATACTGGTAATTAATTTGATAGTATATTGATATTTAATTAGAGTAAAATAGATAATTTTATGGTGCATTATATACCTATATCACAATACGTACAAAACAATGAAAATTTCTCCCGCTTTTTATAACCTAATATTCAATTTTTTCTCCTCTTTTTAGTGGTGCACATGAATGAGAGTTAAACGCAACTCTCACAAAATAAAATAATAAAATATGTGAGAGTCAAATTTAATGCTCATAGCCCACAACAACAAACACAGTGTGTATCAAATTTAACTCTCAAAGCTAATACAGATGGTTTTTAAATTTCTTACCAAACGAAATTGCAAGGTAAGGTGAGAGTTAATTATGACGCTCGAAGCAGTCAACTTGTTAAGGAAATCAGAACGGGCCACCGATATGTTTTCAGTGTGGGATCCCGGGACACATAAAAAGAAACTGTAATACCTTTGTACAAAAAAACTAATAGTTCCGCAGATAACTGGGTCTGCACAGGAATACCAATACATTACCAGCAATATACCTTTAAATAGCGTCAAAGATACATATACAAATAATACTATTTATACTTATTATGATAATAATAAAGGAAAAATTAAAATAGAAATACAAGGAAAAATAAATAACAAAACTACTACATTGTTTTAGATACAGGGACGAGTATAACAGTCAGAAACAAAAATACTATTAAATGTAATAAATTAACTTCCGACAGCGAACTCTACCTTGAAACAGCGAACAATTCTAAACTAAACATTCTAGGAACAACTGTGGCTCAGATAAAAATAGGAACAATAGTAATAAATCATAAAATAGTTATAGTTGACAATCTATGTACACCTGTAATAATAGGATTAGACATAATGAAAAAAATTAACACAATTTTAGATTTAAAAAATAATTTAATAACGTTTAATTATAAAGGAACAGAAGTAAAATTAAAAATTGAGCAGGAAGACAAACCAATAAATACCTTACAAGACACAAAAAATATTACTCAAAATGAGCAAAAAATTAATTAAATTAAGACTTCAAAATGAATGCAGGGATTGCCCAGCAATTTAAAGAAAGATTCCAAGATGTAGACGTATTAAAAGCACAGAATAAAAATCTTACAGAAATAGCATTTTTAAAGATAAATAAACAATGGATTTTTTTATATTTATTAACAAAACGCGCATATAATGATAAACCCACCTATGAGACATTTTTAACACACTACAAAATTTCAAACGGTTTTGCATAAATCAATCAATACATAATTTGGGACTACCCAAAGTTTGTTCAGGGCTAGATAAAAAAGACTGGGGGCTTTAATTTCAAAAATGATTAAATTCACGTTTCAAAATACAGATATAACAATAACAGTTCATAAATTAGAGTCCAAGCATAAAATAGAATATGAATCAATAGCAACAATGCCGGAAACAAGTGATGAATCAACAATAAATATAATAGTTAATTCACATGATACAGAGGAATTATTACGATACACCAATAGATTCTAACTTAAATAAACAAATTAGCATCTTATCTTGAAATTACAGAACAAACACCGGCTGATGGAGATTGCGCGGGGTGAATGCGTTGAAAGTTTGTTTAAAAAACGAAGGACTACACTAGACAACGCTAGAAATCTTAAATAACATAGGAATACCAAGATGTAGATCGGGTTACTAACTCATAGATGACAATCATGCATATTTGGCTGATAAATATAATAAAAATTTAATTATTATAAAAGGGTATGACGAAATAAACAGTAAAACAATAAAACAATAAAACAGTAAGCCAAACCGATCATTTATAGGAATATTTCACAAGGACAATCATTGGACTCCGGGTAAAAATAAACACTAATAATTAAATATTAACCTTACGCAATATGATAGTATTTGCAGTAACACCTGACGTGCAAACTATAAAAGAACAGAGAGAACAACACATAAAAAGCAGCAACACACAGCAAAATATAAAATACGACGGAATGGATATTACACAAAACGGATTTGATGAGTTAACACATTATGTAGAACAAGAATTTGAAAACATGAATGAAAATGTGTCTGGCACAATATTACCTCAGACAAGATTACAAAACACACTCGTAAAAAATAACGAAAACAATATGTAACATAACAAGTTCAACAGATAATAAAAAATTAGATTTTGATATTAACCCTGAGTTGGAAACAAGCCAACAAGTAAAACTAAAAAATATATTGATAAGATTCGCGGATTGTTTAGCGCAACATGATATGGTCCTAGGATCCATTGATATTGGAGATATACCAATACCCACATTAACTGATGACCCAGTAAATTTACCACCATATAGATTAGCCTTATGCGAACAAAATGAGTTACAAAGACAAGTCAATAAAATTTTAAGGTTTAATTATACAGTAAAACCTCTGAATAGCGGACACTCACGGGACCGACCAAATTGTCCGCTATTGAGAGGTGTCCGCTATTGGGAAAAATTGATAAAATAATATGTATGTATTTATGTCTGAAAATTTAAATTTTATTGACTTTTTAAACATTTATTTATCATTACATAATTTATTATAATTAGACGTAATAAAATATGTTATACAAAATTACTTATTGAAAAAAAAAATCTGAAATTTTAGTTTGTTTTTTTTCTTGTATTGCAATTG
>NW_019101001.1:0-6490 GCF_001856785.1 Myzus persicae | reverse complement strand
GTATAGGTTCTTATTTAATTTTGTAATTTTTCATACCTTATCGTATTCATTAAATTACGATTTAGATAAATGTCTTTATCGGTAAAATATATTGTATATTACATATTGTATTGTACCTATACCTACACAATAAGTTTGTATTTCTTGGACAGCTGTCCGTTATTTAGATATATTTAAACACTTCGGACTACCTAATCTGTCCGCGTCCGTTATTCAGAGGTATCCGCTATTTAGAGGAGCATTATCTATTATTTTCAACGGGACTATGCCGGGACCGGAAATTTTGTCCGTTATTGAGAGGTGTCCGCTAATTAGAGGTGTCCGTTAAGAGAGGTTTCACTGTACCATCTAATTCAGCATATGCTAGCCCAGTATTTTTAGTTAACAAGGCGGATAAAACAAAAAAATTAGTAATCGATTATAGAAAAATGAACAAACAAGTTCCTCATCAGAATTTCCCAATCATGAATAAACAAACAATATTTGATTGTCTAGAAGGATCAAAATATTTCAACATAATGGATATGCAGCAGGGATTTCTGAACATTCTACTGGGCGAAACAGACCGATATAAATTAGCATTTATTACCCCATTTGGATTATATGAATGGACAAGATTTCCATTTGGATATAAAAACTCACCAAGACAGTTTTCTAATGCAGTGGCTACTGCCCTCTCTGAACTACTTTATTTGGGCACCATTAAATAATTAATAAGTAGACGATATCGTAAATTATGTAAAAACGTTTGAAGAGCTACTTATAATTTTAGAAAAACTATTAGAACGAATCAGACAAACAGGGTTTAAATTGAAACCAAAAAAATGTAAATTTGGATATTTCGAGCTGAAAATACTAGGACAAATTGTCAATCAATATGGAGTGAAACCAAATGAGGAGGGATTGGCAGCAATAAAAATATTTCCTACTCCAGAAAATATAAAACAAACTAAAAGTTTAGAAAGTTCATACCAAGATATGCTGAAATTGTAGTTCCTATAACCGATTTAACAAGAGGCCATTTCGAATCAAAAAAATCTCCAGTAAAATGGTTTAATAAACACACGAAACGGTATCATGTCTTTACGCCGACGGTATCTACACCGATAGCATCGACGCCGACGGTATCTACGTCGACGGCATCTGCGCCGACGGTATCTACGCCAATGAGTATCTACGCCGATGGTATGTTTTTTACAAAACGAATGTTATTCTATGGGACTAATATGAAATTGAAAATTATGGAAAATTAATTATGTTATTAAATAATTAAAAATAAAATACCTAACTCGTGTTGCCTAGTTTTTTTTAATAATAAATATTTTTTGGCTCTGAAAAGAGCCTTTTTATGTCCTAAAAAGGACATTTTTTAAAACGACGAGTGCCCCCTAAGCATGGCCATTTAGCAAGATTGGAATTGAAAATTATGAGCAATTCCCTGCAAATAATCGGAGGTGTCGCGATTCTCATAGTCTTCAACGATTTCGTTAATTCGCAATGCTGTGTCTCAATAACACAGTTATGGGTATGTGTTTGTCTTCTTTGATTTTGTCCGTGGTATACACAAAACCTTTTTTGACCATCTGATGGTTACCCGTCTGGCTTAAAACAAATTCAAGTGGCATGGTTGCTTTTGACTTCTTACAAGACAGAATGTTAGAATCGAACTGACCGATCATAAAACCTTCACCTGTATATATACGGGTTACGCAGGTAAAACCGACCAATGAGCGTTCGTGGTATACCTGCGTAACTCATATATATACAGGTGCCGGTTTAATGATCGGTCAGTTCGATTCTAACATTTGGTCTTGTAAGAAGTCAAAAGTAACCATGCCACTTGAATTTGTTTTAAGCCAGAAAGGCAACCAACAGTTGGTCAATAAAGGTTTTGTGTATACCACGGACAAAATCAAAGAAGACAAACACATTTGGAAATGTGTTCATTATAATAGACACAAGTGTCTGGTACGAGTATGGACAGCTGAAGACATTGTCATTTATGAAAATGACAAGCTTAACCATGTCTCAGATGTGGCTGAAATCCGAGTCAAGGAAGTAATTGCCTCAATTAAACAAAAAGCTGAAACGGTGATGGATACACCACAGCAAATTTTAGCCTCTGTTACGTCGAGTTCCCAGCGGCAGTAGCTGGAATTCTCCCACCAGTCGCGGGGATAAAACGAAATATCCTTAAAGCCGGGTTTACATTGGTAGAGTATTTGGTATAGTACGACGGTAGAGTACTCACTCTACCGTTTCTAGCATAATGTAAACACTCAGGAATAGTATAAGTAGAGTACTAAAGATAGTAATCGGTATAGTAGAGTAGTTAACCACTGTGGTAAAGTACACTCTACTTACTTTTACCCCCACCACCGTTTTTACTGTACTCTACCACCACTCTACTGGTGTAAACAGTCTAGTTTTGGTATAGTAAAGTAAAATATTGTTGATATCGCCTGAACCGGCACGTGTATTCATATTTATTTTTAAACTTTGTATACATTTTTAATTTTGTTTTATGTTTTTAAACCTTATAATATAATATAACTATTCTAGATTTCTGATCGTATTGAAGTAAATTGTTTTATTTCATTATAAAAGTGGTTTTAATAATTTTTAAAAATGAAGTGGTCTGAAAGTGACACGATAGCTCTGGTGGAATTGTACGAAAAGCATGAGTGTATATGGAATATTGGTTCTAAAGATTATAGAAATAAATTAATGAGAGACGCTGCCTACGAAAATATCGTCAAGACACTTAAAACAGATAATTTTGGAGTGACTGAATTAAAACAAAAAATAAAAAACTTAAGGTGTGCTTACAACCAAGAACTATAAAAAATAAAAAAATCACAGAAGTCTGGTAGTGGTGTAGATGATCTATATGTTCCAAATATAAAATGGTTCAAATTGATGGATTCATTCATGAAAAATGTCAAGTCTGTGAAAATTGGTTATACACAGGACAATGCAGAAAGTGGCATCTAAATATTTAATTATTATATTATTATTTGAATAATTACCATACAATGTAATACAACTGTGTACATTTATTTATTTTTGTTTTTTTAATTAACCAAGGTAACGAAGAAGGGCTGTTGGAAAATGTAACAGGTGTATTCACAGAAATGTCTACAACGCCGATGACAACAACTGTAGTTGCTGGAAACCTATCAGTGCCTACAACACCAACTGCAAAAACTCCAGTAGTTACAAAAACATCAGCTAAAAAAAGGAAGCTACATCATTTTACAACAGCAATTACAGAATTGCGTAATATTCAAAATGATTTAAATAAAATGGATTCCACTGAAATAAGTGATAATGATGCGTTTGGCCAGTACGTTATTGCATCACTTAATAAGTTGTCACCAAGGCAAGCTATTTTGGCTCAAAGTGATATACAGTCTCTTTTGACCAAGTATCGATTAGCAGAACAGTCTGGGTCAAACAGTTTTCATTCTACGTCACCACAATCTTTTTATACAACTGATGAAGATACATCTACACAATACAATATAGCAACTGGTCAAGGTACATCTACACAATACAATATAGCAACTGATCAAGATACATCTACCCAATACACTCTACTATCAGCCAACACAGGCAACGAACATGATGAAGATAACAGGGATAATATCATAGCAAAAGCCTGGTCATTAATTTAAATTTAATTTTCCCCAAATGGGATTTTTTTTTGTTTATCTAATTTTTCAGTCCATAATATTAAAATGTTTTGAACTTTAAAAAAATAAAAATCATTTTTATTATAGTTGGTATTAGTTATAGTAGTCTTAACATTTAAACTAATATATTGTAAATGTTCTATATTTTGTTAATATATAATAAAATATATTGTACCTATGTACGAAATGATTTTAAAGAAAAATACCTACCTTAATATATTGTTCCAGGGCTTGATAAATGGCGTCACAAACTTCTGGTAAAAATTTAGATATTGCGGGAATTTACACTCTAAAGAAATGTTGTAGGGTTAACTATAACCAGTCGCTAAATAATTCAATGTTATTTGTAGCTTAATGCGCGCTGGTAGTGCATCTCGAAGAATAGTGTCCTGTTTTTGAATAGTTGGTGATACCAAATTCAATAATTGTTCAAAATTTTCAGTTGTCATTCTTAAACACAGCCTGTACTCTTCTGGATCCTCTAAAGCTAGTTCAGTAAGAAGATTTTCTGATGCGCCAAGAACTGTTCTTCTTTTTATCCACTCTCGAACCCAAATTCGTTTTTCTTTATTACTCTCATCAATGAATTCTAAAATATCGTTTACTAACGCAGTTGTAACCACTCGAAGGCATTTCTTTAATAATTTTCGACAATGACGACGACGTACGATATCCATATTTGTTTATTTGATGTTTTGAAGTTGATCAAACCTAACCGTCACGGTGTGAGTTTACACTTCAACTGCACTCTCTTCTACTAAATACTAGCTTTGTGTAAACAGTTACTCTACTAAAACTAGTAGAGTAGAGTGAATAGGCAAAATAGTAGGCTAGTGTACTCTACCAAATACTCTACCAATGTAAACCCGGTTTAAAGCAAGACAAAAGGCAGCGGGAGCTATGTCTTGCCCCACTAACATGCATCGTTACAACCTTTATTGCGATTTCTAGAATTATTAGTTGCAAGTACTTTATTCCACGAAGAATGTTGGCAAACATAATCCTTGCGATATCAAACAATTTCATGTTTGGAAATGTATTTCTTACAATCCAATTAGTTTTTGATGACTCAGAAAATAGTCTAACCCATTCGTCGCATGTTTTTTGGTACGATTCATTAATTTTGTCAAACTTGGTCCTTAAAACAATATCAAATTTGTCTGAATCTTAGACGTTACTCTTAATTATCTCATAGTATGAATCAAAATCGAAAATATATGAGATCATAGTAGTCATTTCTTATTAAAATTACAAATCTTTAGATTAACTCAGTTTAGTATGGGTATTTAAATAACTAACCTAACCACACGTAGAACGACGGAGATGTGCTGTTGACATAAATCTATAAAAATTCTCACTCGTTCGATTTTTGCTATCGCTTCGCACTATCAAACGTAATTATTATTATATTACCTACATTTTACATCATAATATTATGTGCCCACAGATAGGTCACAAGTTATAAAATGTGTAACAAATATGTAACAAGTTATAACAGATAATAATGGTTATCAATACCAAACTTAAATTGAACTATTAAATATTAAATGAAATAAAAATGTAAAATAATTTAATACAATATATAATATATATAATATTAATGAAAAAATTGTTTGTTTTAATTAAATATATATCAGTAGGTATAATATGTCGGTTCTGTACCGATTTTTACAATTACAGGGAGATTAAAAAACGTTTGTCCACGACTCTTCCACTTGATCTATCAGATTTGTGGGTGCTTTCTATCCAAGTTTTTTACTGTTACATGGGAGATTAAAAACGATTAGCGGTTTCACAACCAATGATTTCATCCGTTATCTTACTGCTAGATAGCGCTTTTTGTTTATATAGATTGCGGTTGCACCACGAACTAAGATATTACGGACTGGAAACGAACGTCTTAACAGCGGCCCGGTTTTGTTACGGATATTTTATGGTAGGGGAAATTACCGGATTGTGCTGTACCCGGGTGGTGAATATCATAAGCTATTTATTATAGATGGTAATAACAACTAATAAGTAATAACTAATAACTATAATTGGATTATTGGTGTCATTACTCATTTGGTGAATATTAATAGTGGAATAGTGGAGTCGCCTACGTTTAATTGTTTTATATTGTTGCAAATTAAATTAGTATTATTATATTCTTATTATAAATTTACATGTTTACTAATTTAATTAAATACGGGTACTTCATTGCTGAAAACCATAGTGTAAAAATAATAATTGGAAATAATGGTAATTTGAAGTACTATTATATTTCTATAAAATAACAATAAAACAATGCAATTTATTGGGATGTGAAGATAGTAGATCATATAGATTCATAAGAAAAACATAGGTAGCTATACTTAGTGTCATATTTCATATTATTTAAAAATAATCAATGTTTTACTAATTTAGATTACTTTTTTAAATGCGAGCTTTTCTTTTTTAGGTCTCTATTGCGAAGAGCAGTATGTTGCCTCATTCTCATGGTAATATAGTAACTTATAATATATGTTAGTATATCAGTTCTGTGTTCCAAACATGGGAATGAAATTAAGTGACCACTTTGAGATAAAAAGTCATCCACACAATCTTGGAATACATGCTCTGTGTTGCAATATTTTTCAAACGACTTCTCTAAATCACAAATTAGTTTGAAAAATCCCAGATTTGGATGAATTAAATTTCCTCGAGATTTCAAATTTGTTAGTACCGCTTCAGATGCAATTGACGAATTTCCAGCTAAATATGTAGGTAAAAATGTTATACATTTTATTAATATTTTATTTAGATAACTACCTAAA
>NW_019101000.1:1292-18990 GCF_001856785.1 Myzus persicae | reverse complement strand
ACACGTTAGAGAATATTTGGGAATATTTTTGTGATACCCGGCATATAATGAACATATTTCACGCATATCAGCATTTGATAAATACAATGTTCACTAAATGATTTATTTCCGGATTTTAATAAATATTAATTTCCAGGTATTCCTTATCGATTGCGAAAGCACAACGGTTATTTCGTTAGCTGTCACGACTATACATCGAACAATATATAGTTATAATTGTTATTGTAAAATTAATTTAATTAAATATTTTTAAAACCAAATTAATAAAAAATTAATTTAAACTGTTTTTTTTTTTNTGCACTTAGAATCCTATCTTTTTTTGTTTCAACTCTAATCAGTTATATAACTGTCAATAACATAAATAAGCATCAAGTAGGTGTCCCGCTAAATATTATGATCAAAGCGGGACAGTAAACTGTACCGACTTATACTTTTCGTCCCGCTTTTGTCCCGATTTCAAATAATAGTTAATTGACTCTTATTTTCAGTGAACATTTTTTCACTTATTATGTCGAGTATGTTGTTTATTACTGTGCATGTTATCACAGAACATTGGTTTTGATCATAATCAAATCGACTATAACCGCGGTTTCAGAAATGAAGACCAAGTGGTGATAACAGTATAACACTGATAACGAGATAATGTCGTTTCATTTTTAAAATTGCGTCAATCTAAAATGTTCATAATTATTATGTAATATGTATCTATATTCTATATTTCTATTATTAATAATTCTGTTAAGTGTTAATACTTAAGTAGTAGTTTATTGTTTATTTATTTATTTTTAAAATGGGCAAAGTTAAACGTTCATGTGTATTTAATGAGGAATTAGCAAAAAAATATCCATTTATAAAAAAACACTTGAATTATTTGTCAGATGTAAATTGTCAAAAATGTCACTCTACCTTTAGTATAGGTCACGGAGGCGTAAATGACATCGAAAAACATTTAAAATCTAACAAACACAAGTCTGCTGATTGTGCTGCTTCAACTAGTAAGTCAATAACTAATTTTTTTAAAAATACAGTGCCTTCATCTAAAGATTTAGAAGTAGCTGCAGCTGAAGGTGTATGGGCTTTTCATACTATCAATGAAAATCATAGTTTTCGTTCTATGGATTGTACATCAACGCTAATAAAACAATGCTTTGAACCAAAATTTCACTGTGCGAGAACTAAAAGTTCGGCTATTATAACTAATGTCTTTGCTCCTTATTTCTTAAACCAGGGGGCCAATTCTTGAAATCATACGACTAATTCTCGCATGCGACATGAGTCATACATTTTCTCGCATGCGACAAATAATAGGTATTCTTGANATGCCGGGTATCACAAAAATATTCCCAAATATTCTCTAACGTGTTAAATATTCTCTAACCTCTAAAATATGCTTTTTTATGCAAAATAAATTTTTTCCTGTGAATTCTGTGTTTCATGATTCGTAAAGATTTCTCACTCCCATTTAACTGCATAAACTAGAAACAAATATGTAAAATCATAAAAATCCGACCTCTAGTTATTATTTATTACAATCGCTGAATCGCTGTCACGATTAAAGATAGCACTGTCGACAGTCTAATGTAGTAATGTTGTGGCGATGGCTCACCACAACATTCCCTCTCTACGGTTCCCCTGCTGCGGTTGGCGACACCAACCCGCGTCCGGCTAAACATTATCTTTCAGTAATCTCAACATGACGATATTATGTTACTTATTCACTATAATCATATACCATGTTTATCATGTCTATGACTATAATAGTAATAATAATATATTGAAATATAAGAAAAAAAATGACATAATGATATCTTAAAAAATAAAACTATAGATATTTTAAATTATAAAGACATTGGACTTGGGGGTGCTTAAAATAGAGTTGGGGGTGCTTAAGCACCCCCTAGCACCCCTGTAGTTGTGCCACTGCACTCAAGACATGATATATAACTTTAATGCCTATTTATCACCACCATGCAAAAAAGTAATAAACAATACAAATAAAACACAATTTACAGTGATGGCTTATCGTTATTTTGAATACACAGACAGTAGTATCTGGGCACGGATAATAGATATACGGTCGAAGCCAAACACCGCTAGCCAATTAAAAACGATTATTGTTATATGACGTCACAATAGACCTAAATTCTCGCGGCTGCACGGCAATACTACGGACGACAAGCGTATTCAATATATATTTTCATCTTTGAAATTAAATTGATTTTTAATTTAATGTTTCTTTAATACCAACTTGGTTTTTATTTTTTTAATGAAAAGTATACCTGTACTATGAGTAATATTTGTAATTAATTAAATAAATAATGAGTTACACTAATTAACGTTCAAAACATAATTGTTCAATCATTTTTATGTAGTCATAACTGTAGGAGTAATATTGTAGTTCTGGAGATTTTTTTTCAAAGATCGCGAATTATTTCCTGGGGTTCATAAGATTGTTATTCTGTTTACAATATTTTAATTACGTACTTAAACATATAAAATATTATGGATATCAATGAATAGTATTGAGTGATTTAAGAGACTGATATATTTAAAATTAACTGATTTTAGCTTTGTGAATTTTATTTTACATACATACATTAACATAAATTTATAATACAAACATTTAATAATAATAATGTATTTGAAACGAATTGTGCAAAATTAATAAAACAAGAATTTACAAGTTCAAACTTTAATCTTACAAATGTCAAATATAATATATAAACAATTAATAATTTTTACACAAATAAAAGTATAATAAATACCTATTTACATCATATTTACATTATACATATATATTATCATATTTACACATTTACATTAATTAATTAAGAATCAGGAACAATTAATATAAGTAAAAAAATATTATAATAAAGTTTAAATACTATTATTTTAATATTACAATCACATACAATATTCACATACAATATTCAACATCCAAATCACTTTTTTTTTCTTTTTAGTTATTAATTGTAATTGTGTTTGACTGAACACTATTTTTAAAGATTCATTTAAGATATGAGTTTGCGAAGCTTGTTCCCCAAATTTTTGAGAAAGAATATTACATTTTTTGTTCAAAGTATTAACACAATTTTTTTGAAATCTATTGCATTGAGATAAATGTTTATACTTCGTTTTCAATTCGTCATGGTCGTTAAGTAATTGTTGGTACTTATATTCAATTGATTCATTAATTAAAGTAAGCAACTCTTCGTGTACTTTATCTTCATCTTATTTTGCTATATCTTTATTCTCTTGAGTTGCTAATATTAAACTTTGAACAATAGTTGCATTTTCACGCATATTTGCACGTACTTGTATAGATGATAATGTATTAGTTAACACATTTGGTAAATATTTCTCTTTTAAATGTTGTGTTGGAATAGCTAAACAAAAGAAAAAAATTAAATTAAGGTTAATAATTGTAAAGAAATAAAATATTATAATAAATAATTGATACCATTTTGTTTTAATTTTCTTTTTATTTTGATGTTCATTAATTGGCTTCTCAAATCAACTTCAAAATCATTTTCCAAAAAATGTACACTACAAATTGTACTGGTCTTATGATTCAACTTATCTTTTCTACGGCAGGCATTAATCCAAACATGGCATAGTTTTTGATCTTTTGGAAATGTATGATAAGATATGTTAGAATTTTTTTTTTTGTTTCCTGTAAACTATTTGAGCAAACAGCAACAGCACATCTAGCTCCTGGCATCTAATCAACAAAATAATAATCAGTAATTTATTAATTGTTAACATTTTATTTTTTAATAATTTATATAGGTATCAATTCAGGAACCGTATTACTTAATGTGCAAGTATAATAATTAACACATATTTACAAACAAGATTGATCCATAAATTACTATAATATAATTTTTTACAGTTTACATAGATATGTAAAGTAATTATAAATGTAAGTAATAACTTCAAAGATAGATTATAGATTTATTATTTAAACTTCTACAGTACATTGTAATTTGTAACAACTAATATTCTAATATTGTATAATTACTTACTTTAACGTTCAATTAATTGTTTTATTCTTCTTTGTAATAAGTCGACAAGTAGACGGAAACAATGTTAGTTGGTAAACACTAAACAATGATAGTGTTATGGCGCATACGGTGTTTAGGCTAGCGGCTGGATTGCGGAGGTCTATTCTGACGTCACGCTCTTTGAAACCACGCCCCCCAAACAATAAAATGCTTCGACCGTATATCTATTATCCGTGGTACCAGGGGGCCAATTCTTGAAATCATACGACTAATTCTCGCATGCGACATGAGTCATACATTTTCTCGCATGCGACAAATAATAGGTATTCTTGAACTGAAATCGATAAGATTTGATCACTTGTCGAATGCGACAAAGTAATCGAATGAACCGCTGTGGTAACAACACAAAATCTAGATTTTAACCTCAAATAAATTATAAAATTTGCAAAGAATAAGTCTTATCTTTTATCACTGATTTTAATGTCGAGTTCATAACACACTAAGATGCTAAATTTACTTTTAGTAATTTTTTATAAAATTGTAATTTCGTTTTATTACAGTATGTATTATACCTACTACCTAGATACCTTTAGTCAATAGTGTCTATACTACCAAGTGTATATTGAGTTCCTTGTATTTATTATATTATTAAATTAGTATTAAAACGTATTATAATGTCTAAGCTGCATTCAAGGCCCACCCAATTGCAGATGAAAACTTTGGTCGAACTTATGAGCAAAGATCCTTTATTGTGTGCCGGTAAATTTACCCAAACCTTCACACAAAAATCTGCTAAACAAAAATGGGAAGTTATCGCAGAACAACTTAACGCGTTACCGGGAGCTGAAAAAAGCTGGGACAAATGGAAAAAAGTAAGTTACATGTACCTACATCATTTATTTTCACTTTATTTAGAATATTTTACTACATTACATTGGCTGTTGATGAATTACAAACATAATTAACTATAATATTTTATTTGGAGTTTTACATAATAAAATATACATAATTATTTTAATTAACTGAATATTATAGGTGTTACTATTATTATTAATTGTTTTTCTCTCTCTCGGTTTGTATAATGCCTAACCCATGTGTGCACCATGTAACTCATTAAGTAATCCTTCCTGTAAAACTTTTGGTATGACAACTCTATAACCCCACATAATAATTCCTTCTTCAACGTACAACTCATCTTTTTTATTAATAAAGGTTTTCATTTCTGCTGAGATTTCTTCTAACACTGTATTGCCATTAATAACTGATAAAACTGCACTTAGAATCCTATCTTTTTTTGTTTCAACTCTAATCAGTTATATAACTGTCAATAACATAAATAACATAGTCAATCTGAATAGTTGAGCTGCAATAGTTTAAAATTGAAGCAATTTCATAAAAATAAAAAAAGGTGGACAAGTGGATACCGCTCTGCTGTACAGTAGTTTTCGAGCATGTTATTGTAATGGATGTGTTATGTCTTGTATTCAATGATAAATAATTGCATTTGAAAAAATGATTCGGAGACGTTGTGTCATCCTACCATACTTGTATACATTATCAATTTTAATAGATAAAAGAAAAAATAATGAAAATCAAAAATATCTAATAGGTTTAAATAACATAACTTTACATTAATCTTTTTTTTTTTTGATAGAGGTAGAAAAATTATTTGGGAACCTTCTATTAAAATGTCTTGTGTTAGCTATGAAATGGTAGATTATAAATTTGAGTTGTAACCACATTAAAATATTAAATTCACTCTTTTTTATATTATAGACATGGCAAGATACAAGATCCGCTACAAAAACCAAAGCTGCAGCTATTAAGCGACATATCGGAGGTACTGGCGGTGGACCTACTTGTGCCATTCAGCTGAACGATATTCAACAAGATGCATTACTTTTAATGAGTCCGGCATCAGTAAGTGGTCATTCTAAGTCCAAGGAATCAAATGTGGAATTTATTTATGAAATTACTGAAAATGATGTGACACTAGGCAAGTTTGTAACAAATCAGTTAAATTGAATCTACTTCATAAATTAAATAACTATTAAGAAATAAATATATTTTTGGTCTGATTTTAGATACTAATGATTATATCATCGAAGAAGTAGCTGATATTGAATGTATGTATAAAAAAAAAATGTTTGTAACATATTATATTATGTGTGTACATTATACACACAGATAATTTAATATTTTATTCATTTAAAATAAATACTAATATTATAAAATACTAACATGCTTTATTCTTTAACATGCTCTATAATTAGCTGACGATGAAAACAATAATCATTCAATCACTTCCCCTAAACTGATAGCGGCCAATAATAAACAGCCAATCATTGCACCATTTTCACCTAAATCAGGTAATATTTAAATTTTTATCATTCCTATCATACTCATAGTGTAAAGTAATATAATACTTGTTATATTTTAGATATAAAAAGGAAAATGACTACTACAGCTAGGTTAGCTGCAAGTAATAGAGCTGCAAATAACCTATACAGTATTTCCGAGAAAAAATATGATTTGAAAGCAGCATATTATGCAAAAAAAATAAAACTGATGGAAGATAAAAATGTCATATTTAAGAACCTAACAAATGCACTTACTACATTGACTGAGCAATTATCAAAACCATAATATTAAGAAAGTGAAGACTGAAAATCATTTTAAATTACCACAAAGGATTAGGTAAAATAGGGTTTTAATTTTATTTGTTATTAATATTTAAGTATTCGTCTACCAAAGATTATTATTTTGTTTTATTTTATTTGTTATTATTATTTATAATGTATTAATTTACTAAATGTTAAAAACTGAATTTAACTAGTCAGCAGATAATGAACAAGGATCACACAGTTATTTTGAATAAGAAGTATTATAATATATGTTATTAATAAAATTTATTCATGTCTTTGAAATAAGTATGTTACAATTTTTTCCCTATGTTGTCTACCAAGAGCTAAGTCTAAATTACGATTATTGTCGGCTAATATCTCTTGGTCTTCCATTATACCCAAATTATCATACTCTGGAATGTCATATTCATCCAAAGGAATATTATTAGTAATACACATATTATGTAGAACTATACATGCATTTATTATTGATGATGCTTTTTCTGGTTTATAATGCAAAGTTCTATCTTTTAATAAGCATCTATAAAAAAAAAAAAAATTGGTGTTAAAATTGTATATAACATGGACATTAGAAACAGATTTAGGTACCTAAATCGCATTTTCAACACCCCGTTGCAACGTTCAATTAGACTTCTGGTTGACATTTGTTTTTGGTTGTAATATTTTTCAGGGTCTGTTGTAGGATTTGTAATTGGTGTCAATAGCCATTGACGTAAGGGATATCCGGAATCACCTAATAATATTTTTAAATAAATATATTATTAACTAGAAACAATTTATCATTTATATTTCAAATACAATGTTAAGAGTGTATTTTACCTAATAAATAAAAGTTATGATGATTGCGTCTGTGTAATTCCTGCATTACTGGTAAAACAGAACTATTGTTCCATATATGGGTGTCGTGGGTACTGCCAGGAAATAGTGCGTTCACATTTAAAACTCTTAATTTTGAATCACAAATCTAAAGTTGAGTTTAAATATTTATTTATTTAGTTATACAATATGCATACACTTACACTGTAACCTTAAAATATTTAATACATACTAAAAAAATAAGATTTGAAAGATTACTTACCAATTGGACATTTATGGAATGATATCCCTTACGGTTCACATAAATGTATTCGGGATTTTCATTTTCATTCAAATTTAAATTATTTGAAGGAGGTACAATCGCGACGTGAGTACAGTCAATACATCCTATTACTCCAGGAAATCCAGTTTCTCTATAAAAACTGTAATAATATTAGACATCTTATTAAACATTTATTAGAAATATTTGAAAAAAAATTTAAAAGTTACCCATTACGGATTTCAGTCAGCTCATTCAGGTTACTAGGAAACTTAACCCATTTGTCAAATATTTCTGGCCGGTTTAGTGCCTCTACAACTTCACTTATACAACGAGATACAGACGGTTGTGATAAGACTATAAACTTACTATTACCAGTTGGGGACTGGTATGATCCAGTAGCCAAAAAATTCAACGTTACTAGAATCTAATATATTTACACAATAATATAGGTAATGCTGATAACTAGTGTCTGTAATTTATTCACTAACTTTTGTATCTAAATCTATAGCAGACAGGCGGCTTTTTGAAACTATAAATGGTCGTAAAAGTTCAATTAAATACTTTACAAGGTCTTTAGTAAGTCTAAAATTTTTTATAAACAGTCTATCTGATGTATCAAATGGATCTGAAATTGTCTCTTTCCTTCGTATTTGTCGTACATTCATTGCACGTTCATGCTCTTCAATATTATCAATTGCAAATAACATTGCCATTTCATCAAAATTTGCCATTATAATAGAAGAAAGGAAAATAATTACGGATTAATAGAAAGTAATTAACAAAACACAAATTGATTATTGATGATCGATGAAAATCTGTAATAATATTTCTGTTGTAATAGTTGTGTAATCAATAATATAATCAATAATGTGAAAATTGTTATCACATTTCATACATTATCATGCGACTAAACTTTGTCACTGACTTATACCCAGTAGACAAACAGTCGAATGTTTTTCGTTCGACTAAAGTCATATATCTTTTCAAGAATACCAAATATTTATTTTCATGCGACAAAAATTTTATCGCATGCGACAAAGTTTGTCACGATTTCAAGAATTGGCCCCCTGGGTGTTGTCCACCGCCTCCGCCACCTCTCCTCTTCACCGACTCACTGTCTATTCCACCCACTGTTTAAGATAGACTGGTTGCGAGTCGTCGTATGTTAAGCTTAATGACTATGAAATGTACTCATATCAATTTACTGACAGTGCCATCTAGCGTCGATTTCTATATATTTTACTAAACTCACTGTAGCAGTTCCACCTCACGTTTTTGCATTTTGTCAAATACTCATTATCATACACATTTTTAATAAGTAAATCGAGCAAATAAATTCCTTATATATTTAATTAGGCACTTAAATAATAAATACAAGTTACAACTAATACAAAAATTATACACAAGACGTATACATATTTAAATTAGTTGTATAAGTAGGTAAGGGATTAAGAATTAAAAAATAATTATACATGTGAAATACTGAGATCTTGAAAATATATTTAATTATTAAACAAAGTACTTAATTTTAAGTAAGTATTTTATATTTTATATTAATATGTTGTTTATTTTATTAGGTATTGACTTATTTTGATAATTTTGTTTTGTTTTGTTTTGTTTTTTTGTTTCTTGGTTAGCCAGGTATGAATATTGCCTCTTTCGCATTGTAATGTACATTACAAATATACTGGTCAATATTTCACTTCTATGTTCTTGGCGTGTAAATGTTAATTTCAAATCTAGGTCTATCTAAAAAAATATTATCCAATAATTATAATTACTTTGATTATTTTATTAAATATTATTAACATTGTTTTCTTCTTCATCATTTTCTAATGTTACAGTACAGTTAACATGCCGCAACTGTCCATTTGACTTAACAAATTATACCCAAAAGATGTTTTAATATCAGGAGATAATAAAGAACAAAATGTAACCCCTTGACAAGTTCTTTTGGCATCAAGTTTTGACAGAAGTAACTCTATGTCTTCAACTGACTGCATTTTATTAATATCCAGACAAAATTCTGCATCGTTAATATGTTTACCGATAGCATGTATAACAATTTTAGAATCTAATAACAATTGTTTGAAAACAATTAATAAACTGGTAATGTTTATGGTAACTAACTAATTAATTAATACAATAATTTTTATCGACATGATGATAATCACCGAGTATCATTAACATTTCATTTAAGTATTCAAATTACATTATAGTAATTATCATTTATTAATTATTGTTTAATTCCTGTCCTTTTTTACTTACCATTAGTTGACTAATTGTTTTTCTATGTATCTGGTGTAATCAGTTCTCAATGGACTTAATTTATGAAATACATTAACATAATTATTTTTGATCGATTCCAGGGTTTTGAACCAATTTGGTGGAATTTTTACACTATCTAATGCCATAAAAACTACTTGAAATAATGAATGAGATTCAGAGATCTAAATAAGTGAAATAAACTATAATAGTAGGTATATTTCTAATTATATTATAGGTACTATTAATTGGATATTTTTAAGTAATATTTATTTTAATAATAGCTATGTAATTACTTTACTTCTTTTTAACTCTGGGGATGTAATTAATCTAGTTCCCAATGGGGCATCATTGAAATTGGGGCTTGTTACCAATGCCTAAACATAATATGATATTTACCATTTGTGTATTAAATATTTAATTATTGTGAAATTCTCACATTATTTATATTTTTAGTTGTTTCGCAGACCGTTTCATTCAAAACGTCGTTGCAATTTTCAATAGATGGTAGAGCTCCATCCTTAAGTCTGAATCTTTTCAAACAAATCTAAGAAAATTAAAATATTTTTCTACTTTATATTTTATACGGTTGTAGTTAATATTAGGTATTATTGTTAAGTAATTATGATTTTGTCAATATAATTTAGTTTGAAACTATTCAGTTCTGTGCATTAGTGATCTTACTGAATATTTGTTGATTCCTTTGCCACTTTCCCATTTACTTATTACATCAGTTTCTTTAAAATGCTGTAGGCAAACACGATGAGTTTTTTTTTTAATGTCATTCCTAAATGTTCTTCTCATTTATTACGCTCACTTTCAATTTTTGGAACACCAAATGATGTTTTGGATTGCTCATGTGGTTTACAAATACAACAGTAATTATTAGACATTTTTTTAAAAAAAAAGAAAGAATTTAAATATAATATAAAAAATCGTGGTGCACAATGCACATAATATTATGTATTTTGATGCGGCGAGCAAAAAAGAAGCATCAATATTGAAATAATAATAGCTTCTAGATTATGAATATGACCGCTAGATCGCGTCAAGAGCTAGTAAATTGATACGAGCACTTTCTCCAGCCATTATTTTTTCGTTCGACGCGCAACCAGTCTATCTTAAACCGTGATTCCACCGTTAGCCGATACCACCACCACCGCCACCACCCGCCCAGCCATTGATCGGGCCACCGCCACCACTCCTACCCACCATAACCGCCCAGCCAAGGCTCGCCTGGCATCACTACTCTTCGGAGAGGAATAGAGGATCATGCCGCCGTTATACCTACGTGTGCATTATACACACATATGCATATTTACACACATGCATATGCAACCGGGTGGGCAAAGAAACTGCAGCAATCACATCATAATTGCTTACATATAAATTAAGCATAATTAATAAATCGTAGGATGTTTTTTCACACACATATCCTTTTACTGAGTTTTTTTTTTCATGTTGATTTTTGGTATTCAGCATTTCCATTCACTTAAAATCCATGTCCTTCTGATTTGAAATAATGATAATCAGTATGAGTTATATTTTGTACCAAAAAGGGTTAACGTATTGAATAGGTAATGTTTAATTTGGCATTCATTTTTTTAAATTTCTTTTTGAATGATAAAGAATTTTCAAGGCGGAAAAAGAATAATAATGAATTCGTTATTCCGAATCAGGATTTTCCTACAATGTAAGTTTAATGTTATTATTTTTACTGTTAGTTTATTAATCAAATTCGATGTTTCGTGTCGATGAACAACCATTGCCCCTGCCAATAAATTTACGCGATGCACTTCTCGGGAACGTGCCCATAAATTCGATGGTGGAGTGCTACAACCTGTCATCCAAAACAAAGTGTTTGTAATGTAAGTTTATTATTAAAATGTTTTTTTTCTAACATTAAAAAAATAAATATCTTTATAGTAGTCATGACGACGAAATGCCTACTGATGAAGATTCGAGTGACGAAGACATTTCGGAAACGTTCTCACCAAATATATCATCCGATGAAGATTTGTGATGTTAAATAAATAAAGTTTTAAAATATTAATCAAGAGTTGTATTTTTACTGCGACTGAATATTCACAAGCTCAATTATTAATTGTTATAATATAATATGATATCACCAAATATATCATCTATGTACTAGATTCAAATTCAGTGCATGCTTCTAGTAATAACCGTTCGTCGTCCCTGTATCCTTCTCCACAAATATAACGTTCCAGTGCTTCGAGGCATGTAGCATCTGAATGTTCGCCAGTCCATGAGTCAATATCATCTGCAGGTTTATTTATGATAGTAAATATTTGCTATACATAATGCATATGAAAAAACAACATTAAATGAACATACCATTTAACACAGTCCTTCGATAAATGTTTGACATTGTTTCTAGTCTATAGCAGCATATAACGTTGTTAAGGTAAGTGCTACAATAATATTATATTTTACCGTACTAACTTCGTCAACGGAAATGTTTTCTTCTTCGGATAATAAATCATTGTAATATACCCGCCTCGGTGTATTCGATAGCTACAAATACATAAAATGTGTTATTTTTAATATATACATATATATATATATAAGTAATTAAACTTACCATTACATCAAACTCGCCATTTGCTAAGAAATCAATGAAACCTGATGAAACATCAGGTGTGTTTATAGTCGATACCTGGCTGGAGTAGGACATTTTAAAAAGAAATGATAAAACGCTGAAATAATCGTTTTAATAACTGCGTTCAAAAATGCACTAACAGTGCATTGAGATTTATCATGAGTATTATGTTTAAGAGAAAAAATTACAACTTCACACGGGGGTGTATAAAACAGCTAAGACAGCAAAAATTAAAAAAAAAAATGATTATTTGACTTGACCATTGTCATAACTCATAAGCGTTAGTAACGATTCGACAGTCATTTGTGTGTGTGTGTCACAGTCCTGCAGTTATCGTTATATTAAAAATGTTTAAGTCCGATAAGTGTGTATCTGTTTTCTCCCGGAAAGTTATTTTATTAAGGCATTTAAAGTGCCACAAGAACACTGAACAAATAAAGTGTTTTATTTGCAGCACTTTTTTTAGCAGAAAGGATGCCCTAAAACGACACATGAAAAGTATTCACGGTGTGTAAATTTTTTTTTCTGTATAATGTTTGTAATGTCATAGTTGCATGGTTCTCTCATAGTCATGCAATATATTAGTCTAGTAAAAGAAAAAATTTAATTAATTTATCATTATTGTATGAAAGTTTCACTGTATGAGGATTATATCGAGGGAAAAATAATTTTTTATCAATATACAATGATAAGACAGTTACTAAATATCTTATACTATAAAAAAACTCTAAGACGGTGGCGGCCTGCCGTGTCGGTTTCGGCGTTCTATAAGGAATAATGGAGCGAAAACGTGTTTCTTCCACGGCTTTTCCGTCCGTATCTCCCGTTATCGTTTTTTTTCTTTTTTTCCCCAAATTTCGACGGAATTTTCACTTTTCGCCTCCCGTTTGCCGCTCGCCGCCTCTTTTCGGCCCCGTTCGTGCTCCTATCGCGTTTCACACGACTTTTCCCTGTCGGTAGAGTCTGGTTTACCTCCGTTCGCCGTCGGCGGGGCCCGACGCTTCGATCGCAAAAATCGCCGCCGCCGTCTTTCTATATATATGTATATGTATATATACGTGTTTTAAATATACCAAATATACCTTTAGGTTTTAACGTAGCAAACGATTCGTTTATGATTTATAATATATTAATCTGCGGTAGTTCAAAATGACTTTGAATAAATTGTTTTCAAAATGTATAATATATATGATGAGTGAGGTTTTTAATGAAACAGCCGCTCGGTCGAACCGTTGCTCATGACGGTCGTTAGATATTTAATTCAGCAAACAGATGTAATATTTTTTTTAAATATCATGTTAAACGATATGTGTTATTTATAATGTCTATTGTCTACGTTTAGTCATACTGACGGTACAAACACAATTCTAAATTATGGGTCTAATTACATTTATTATCCGTCGACAGAGCTATTTTCTTCAAATAAACTGTTATTTTCATTATTAATAAATAAATTAAACCGACATTAACTAGAGGTTGCTAGGCGTACACACATTTCTGTTGTTTGAATTTACTCACAGACAGTACATAATAAATATACTGTTGCAATATAATAGATTTGAGAATTGTTGGACACAAATATTACACTGGATTTTCTTTTAATGAGCAACTTTCAACTGTATTTATATAGTTCAACAATATATGCTCTGTTATGTGGTACATTAATACATAGAACAACATGAGTTAGACAATATTCACATAACATAGATAACTACTTTTTAACTATATTTCATAATTCATTATATTGTGTCAATGTGTCAATGTGTATGTGTAGTCCACTTTATGTCCATCTTAGTATCATTATTAACAAGATATATCAAAAAATGCAGTGTATTCGCATAATGTATGAACATAATGCATGACATGTTGATGATTACAATTTACAGTTATTAATTGTATGCACTATAATATATTATAGTTAAAGTAACTTTTAATACATTTCATTCAAGCAGTCTATACATACCTAATGTAATAAAGTATATTATATATCCAAAACAAACTTCGGCGAAGTAAATCAAGTCTTCTGTGCTTTACTTAAATGGATTGGGGTACTTGAATTTTGAGGTAAATAAAGAATTGAAATCAATATCAAAATTCTGTGCTTAGAATTGCACAGAACGTTCCACATTTGCCTGCAAAAAATCACATGCCCATGGATGCACTTCATTCTGTGCAATTTTTTTTTGTAGCTAAAAATGTGGTAAAATTGCATGTCATCGAATTTTCTTCAATAGTCAATTAAGTTTTAGCACAGAATTTTTAGGTTTGATTTCACTTCTTTATTCACCACAATTTTAACGGGGTGTAGGTTTCGATACGGCGGCAGTGTCGAAATGCGGCGGCCCGTTGAATAGTATGGCCGCCCAATGTTTTTGCATTTTTTGCCGATACTTTTCAAATTTCCCGTGTTTGTTATCACACTCCCGTTATCAGTTTTCGTATACTTTTTTTAAATCCATCAATGATTAATAAATAAGTCATTATATATTTTTATTATTTATATTTGTAGCTATTCTTTTTACATAATCTGCACACTTACATTGAGTTATACTGATTGTACAGCTGTAACTGAACCCGACGTTTAAACGATTCTAAATTCAGTGTATGTTTTCAGTTCCATTTAATCCAATACACTGACTTGGACTGAATTCACTCAAACATACTTTATAATAATAAATGTAAAATATATTTAGACTGACTGATGTAGATTATAAATTCAGAATAGTATACTGGATATTTTACAAACGTACATTCAATGAGCAATGTTCAACTGTTCTTGTGTTGTCTAAAGTATGCTCTGTCATGTGGTTCATTTATACTTAATTTATACTTAGATAAACATAAAAAAAGACAATACCTAATAAGATATGATATAAGCTTATGTACTTTATTTTATAATTGATGTATTTGTAGATAGAAAGATATGTAGAAAGAAGCAACCAAAATTATAAGATGCGAGAAAAGAAAATTTATCAAAGACATAGTGAGAAGTGCGGACCAGGACTATAAAAATCATAGGACACGAGACCTATACAAGAAGATCAACTCTTTAAGCAAGAATTTCAAACCGAAAGAAATGTTTTTAAGAAACGTAAATGATACTTTGTTAACGGATAGAGACGACATAGTCGAGGAATGGGCTCAATTCCTCGACCAGCTGCTAAACTGTAGAGAACCCTCTAATCCATTCCTCTTTGAGGATAAAGAACTGAATAGGGAAGATTATCCCGAACCTACGATAGAGGAAGTTGCGAAACAAATAAAAACCCTAAAAAACCACAAGGCGCCCGGTGAAGACGGGATTACCGGAGAGCTACTCAAAACAGGTGCGGAGAATCTTGTTAAATATATTCATCGTTTGATAAGTTTAATATGGCAAAAAGAAGAGATACCAAAGGAATGGAAAACAGCCTTAGTCTATCCCATCCACAAGAAAGGAGACAAACAAACATGCAACAATTATAGAGGAATCGCCCTGCTTATTGTAACGTATAAGATTTTATCTTACTGTGTACTTGACAGAATCAAACCCTTGGGCAGAAGAGATTATAGGAGACTACCAGTCAGGTTTTAGGCAAAACCGCTCCACGATAGATCAAATCTTCATTCTACGTCAGGTGTTACAAAAAACTTGAGAGTATGACAAAAGCGTACACATGGTTTTCATTGATTACAAAAAAGCATATGATTCAATACATAGAGCGTCCCTTATCAAGATTTTAGAAGAGTTCGGAATGCCCAGTAAGTTAATAAGCCTCGTCGGGTGCAGTATTAGTCACACTGACATAAAGGTAAAAGTAGGCCAAACCTTATCTAAAACGGTTCAAGTGACAACTGGACTAAGGCAGGGTGACGCCATATCTCCGGTTTTATTCAACAAAGTATTAGAAAAAGTAGTTAGAGAAGCATCCTTAGATAAGGAAGGAGTAAAACTAGTAGAAAATAACATTGGAATATTGGCATATGCAGACGATATAGTCTTGATGGCAGACAGAAAAGATAAACTTAAAGAACAGTCAAAACAACTCATAAATGCTGCTAAACGTGTAGGCCTAGAGATTAACGCTGAAAAAACTGAGTATATGGTTGTGCAAAGACATGAACAAATAGGCTGTCGTAACGAGGTCCTAGAAGTCGAAACTACAAATTCAAAAGAGTACAGCAGTTCAAATACCTTGGCACAATAATTACACTGCAGAATGAAATAGGTACGGAAATAAAAGCAAGAATACAAGCTGCCAATAAATGTTATTTTGGCCTGACAAATATATTAAAATCTAGAGTAATCTCGAAAAATCTGAAGTCCCAAATTTACCAGACACTTATCAAGCCAGTGGTGACATATGGATCGGAAACTTGGACCATGAGAAAAAAAGACGAAAATGCTCATCTAGTGTTTGAAAGAAAGGTACTGAGGAAAATCTATGGACCATGTATATACGAACATCCGGGTGAATGGAGAATACTTAAAAACAAGGAACTTCAGGATTTGTATCAAAGACCAAGCATTAAAGAAGATATCACCAAAAGAAGACTGAAGTGGGCAGGACATTCTTAGAGAAAAACAGGGTCATTGATAAAAATAGTACAAGAGAATGCACCGAAAGGAAAACGACCACTTGAAAGGTCGAGGTTAAGCTGGGAAGATAGGATCAAAGAAGATATAGAGAAAGTGAGACCAGGATTGGATTGGAAGGAGTTAGCTTTAGATAGGGAAACTTGGAGACAAATCTGTTGGACGACATGGTCTTGTAGGCCGAAGTCACGGAAGAAGAAGAAGAAGAAGTATTTGTAGATCTTTTCTTTTTAACAAAATATATCTGAAAAGGCAGTGTTCTTGCCTTCATTGCCTTTCATATTACATGGGTATACTATGCTTGTGCATATATACATATTTCTTTTTTTTAATTCAATAAATTACATGATATTACTTTAAGTTTTTGGTTTTGTACTCGGTCTCACTATAGGTTGCTCATGTTGGTAGTTAGATATTCGATTGTAGAATAGAAGTGAAACGTTTGTCGAATCAGCCTGTGTTTACAGCCACTGATACTATACTACCAATGTAATCCCCCAAACACATGAT
>NW_019101000.1:0-403 GCF_001856785.1 Myzus persicae | reverse complement strand
GAGTCACAAGATTATCCTATAGAATAGCTACTCAGTCACACCATTGGTTGCTCATGTTGGTAGTTAGATATTCAATTGTTGAATAGAAGTGAAGTTCATACGTTTATCATCGTCAATCGAATCAGTCTATATTTACAGCCACTGATATTATAGTTGTAACTATACTACCAAAGTAATCAATGCTTGACCTACAACACTCTATGCTGTTGTGTGATATTATTATTGAATTTTCATTTAATGTTAACTGTATGAAGTTGAAATCAGTATAAATTAGGCAATATATCATAAAATTGTGAACAAATTATAATAAATAAAACATAATATATTATTTTTATTCATATTTATTCTTTTTACACAAGCTGCATATCCACATTGAGGTATACCTGTGGGTACTGCTGTAACT
>NW_019100999.1:10800-22708 GCF_001856785.1 Myzus persicae | reverse complement strand
TAGTTTTTATTAGGGTCAATATATTTTTTATTTTTTTTCCATTATTATGATAATATTAGTCCCGCACCGGTGCCTCCTCCAAAGTGATAACGTCGAGTGGTATGACGAACGACATACTTGTCAGGTCTGGAATAAGACAGGGGTGTCCCCTCAGCGGCCTACTGTTCATCCTAGCGATTGACCCGGTGGTAAGGGCCCTCCAGGACGGTTCTGAGGAGCACAGAGTGCTCGCCTTCGCGGATGACCTTTGCTTGCTCGAGGAAAGCCCGGAGAACCTGCAGATCAAGATCAACACTGCGGACGTCGAGCTAAGAAGACTGGGACTCAGAATTAACCCCGACAAATGCGCCTCCCTTACCTGTCCGGAAGGCCCCCCGTTGGAGTCCACCAGTCGACGGTTAAGATCAGGGATCACTTTCTCAAGCCATTACAGGAAGGTGAGGCCGCATCATTCCTGGGTGCACAAGTTGGGTTTAATATCGTCCCCCAAATTGCGTCCCTTGAGTAAATAACTGAAATTGAGCTGGCTATTTTACGCAGCAAGCTGGCGCCATGGCAACGTCTTGACGCCCTAAAGATTTTCTTATAGGCAGATTCAGCATAACATGCACTATTGGTCGACAAACCGAAACCGGGTATAACTCGATCCTCTTGTCTCTGTGATTTTGTATGTCATATGTCTACGTGTTTGTTGTTGTTTTTTTGTATTGCGTTGTCGAACCCGACCTTTTCCTCGATAGGCTTTGGTACTCGTACCGCGCCTCTGTGCTGAGCCAGCCTACGGAAGGTGAATAAATTACCCTTAGGTAGAAGGTAAGGTTAAACCTAACCTTTAATGCTAAATCGAGGGAGTGGGGCAGTCCAAGAGAGGACAACAGGGGCAAAGCGCTGGCCGACCTCTCCGCTTCCCTAGGGCTGACCGTGTGCAACCAGGGTCAACCAACGTTCGTCAGGGGGGCTTCGGAGTCGCACATCGACCTGACCTTCGCATCGCGGTCCGCGACGTGTTGGGTCGACGACTGGAAGGTCCTAGACGAAGAGTCCCTGAGCCTGCATAAATACGTAGAGTTCATTGTCAGGACGGCAAGACAGCGAGGGCAGGAGCCTAGCTCTCGCAAAGGGTGGGCCTATCGGAAGCTGGATCAGGGGAAGCTGACCGAGGCTCTGAGACGTGAAGCCCAGCCCTTGGCACCCACGGCAGAAGAAGCGTGCCGGCAGGTAGTCGACTGGCTGACGCGCGCGTGCGACGCGAGCATGCCAAAGTCCGGCAAGGCGAAACGCCGTCCCGTCCTCTGGTGGTCAACGGATATCGCCGAGCAGCGGGCAAGATGTCACAAGGCCAGACGAATCTACACCAGACTGAGGAAGAGGACGGACGACGCTGGGTGCGCGGAGCAACTGTCCTCACAATTGCTGTACGGAGCCCCATTTTGGTTTACCTCCATTACGGCTGAGATATATACCCGACTGAGGAAGAGGACGGACGACGAAGGGTGCGCGGCGCAACTAGCGACCTTCAGGTCCGAGCGTAAGCTCCTTGTAACGATGATACGGGCGGCGAATGAGGAAAACTGGAGGAAGTTGTGCGAGCTCGTCGACAACGACCCGTGGGGTCTACCATATCGTATCGAGGAACGACTCGAACAGGCCCTCGGTGACGTAGTAGACTGGCTGACTGAAGCTGTGTGAGCTCGTTGACAACGACCCGTGGGGTCTCCTGTACCGCATCGTCATGAAAAAGCTAAACAGGAGGAGAACAATTCCAGGTATTGACCTGCCCGGCAGACTGGACAGCATCGTCAGCACCCTCTTTCCCACGAGACCACTGTGAACGAGAGAAGTCATACCGGTCAGACAGGAGGACCTCGACCGGGCACGCTTCTCGCCGAACGACGTTAAAGCGGCAGCAAGAGGACTGCCGAATGGTAAGGCGCCGGGGCCAGACGGAATCCCGAACGAGGTACTGAAGGCCGCGGTCGCGCTTTTTCCACAGTTATTCGCAGCGACATTCAACAGCTGCATGAGGGATGCGTACTACCCGCCGGAATGGAAGACTGCCAATCTCGTGCTACTGCGCAAGCAGAGCAAGCCGTTGGATAGCCCGTCTGCGTACCGCCCACTGTGCATGCTCGATTCCGTGGGGAAGCTATTCGAGAAGATGCTGTCGGGGAGGCTGCGGGAGCACCTCACAAAGACTGGACAGGCGGGCAACCAATTCGGTTTTCGGCCGGGAAAGTCAACTCTTGACGCGATGCATAAGGTGAGTTCCGCAGTTCAAAACGCGAACGGGAGGGGCAGGCCTATAACCTCTTTGTCGGCATGCTAACCCTGGACGTCAAAAATGCGTTCAACAGCGCCCCCTGGGACAGAATCCTCGACGCGCTAGTGCGGAAGAACACCCCGCCATACCTGACAAACGTCATAGGCCAGTACCTGTCGGAAAGGAGGATAGTCGCCCACGCGCCAGACGGGAGCGCCAGATCCGTGGACGTAAGCTGCGGCGTCCCACAAGGATCGGTCCTCGGGCCTGACCTTTGGAACGTCCTATACGACGACCTGCTGGGGATTCAGCTACCACCGGATGTCGAGCTGATAGCATTCGCGGATGACGTGGCGTTGGTGGCCACTGCGAGCGTACCGTGGTTGCTGGAGGAGAGACTGGAGCGGGCCCTCGGCGACGTCACAGACTGGTTGACCGCCAACGGGCTGGAGCTGGCCATCGAGAAGACCGAAGCGGTACTACTCACAAACCGCAACAAACATAACCGAATGACGCTTCGAGGTCCGACAAGTACTTAGTGAGTAAATTTCATTTTAAGGCGCTGACTGCAAACGGGCTGGAGCTGGCCATTGAAAAGTCCGAAGCGATACTGCTGACCAACCGAAACAAGCACAACCAGATGACGGTAGAGTTTGAGGGGCACCGCTTTGAATCGAAGAAAGCTATAAAATATCTGGGAATAACGATTGACCCAAGGATTCACTTTAAAGAACATGCCGAGATAGCAGCGAAGAGAGCGTCGGACACCTGCCGCCAGCTCACCCAGATCCTGCCAAATCTCCGAGGACCCAGGCAGCGGACGAGAAGGGTACTGGCAACGGTGGTTACGCCCCGGCTGCTTTACGGAGCCCCATTCTGGTTTCCTTCCATAACGTCCGAGGCGATGCGGAAGATGGAGGCAGTGTATCGGAGGGTGATGCTTAGGGTCTCCTGCTGCTATCGCACGGTTTCGTACGACGCAGCGGCGGTCGTATCAGGTATGCCACCGCTCGCGTTGCTGGCCGAGGAGCGGCAAAAAACGTTCAGTGGCATCCTGAAAAGCGTCGCCCGGGACCAGTTGTCGAACAGGTGGCAGGCAACTTGGGACAGCTCGGGGAAAGGGAGATGGACCTACCGGCTCATGAGGGAGCTCAAACCGTGGTTGAGGAGGCAACACGGTGAAGTGTCGTACCACCTGAGCCAGGTGCTGACGGGTCATGGTTTCTTCGGTGAGTATCTGAAGCGGTTTGGTAAAACAGATAACGATAGGTGCGCGCTGTGTGGGGCGGCTCCGGACGGCGCGGAACACGCAGTATTCCAGTGCGACGCGTTCCACCAATGGCGCGTCGAAGCCTGCGTTTACTTGGACGTCGACCAGCTTGCGCCAGAAAACCTCACACATATAATGTTGAGGTCAAACTCGGATTGGCAGAGGGTGTCTGCGTTGATNAAACTCGGATTGGCAGAGGGTGTCTGCGTTGATAGGGAGGATCATGGCGGCCAGGGAGCGGGAGGAAAGGTCAAGGCAGCAGGGACCCGGCTGTGCGCGGTGAAGGAACCGGAGTACGAGAGCGGCGGAATGAGATCGGCTCTTGAAAAATGGTCATGCACGAGAATCCAAAGCGGCGGACTCAGGTCGGCTTGCGAAGACCCCCGAGAAATCCAGATAGAAGACGGTTAAGGACGTATAATTTTTTCACTTTTTGTCGGCATGTTGTAAACACCTTTTTCTTGTAAGGACGCCTCAGGGGTATTTTATTTATTTGTTATGTCATTTTGTTCAATAAATGATGTACCTGGGCGGAAGTAATGTCAAACGACAATTCCCGCCCAGTTACGGTTGAAAAAAAAAAAAAAAAAAAAAAAAGGGAAGGTCTATTTCGTGTTTGACAAAGAGGCGAAACACACTCTAACCCATAGATAGTAGCAGGTATCTACGCAAACTACCCGTAGCGCAATCTACGATAAAAATATGTGAGGTGGTGGCACACCTAAAAAGCGGAGTCCCTCGGCCCAGAGTCGGGCCCATACTCCGCCCGCCAAACGTGGTGCAATAAACGATAAACATACGGCGCAATACATTAAACACAAAACACGCCGTGCGAGCACCGACCGGTGTGTGCGACATGTGGCGATGAGCAGCTCCGACTCCAAGCATGCGCCCAGTCCGCCTCCCCACCTGTCGGCCACCAGTGCTGCCAGACGCGCCGCTGAGAGATGGGCAACGAACAGGAGAAGCCCGGTCACCTGTGCCCAGCATACCGGCTCGAGCCAGATCGCCGGTCCATCGACCCGCAGAGACGCGAACCGGGACTCACCTTCAAGGCTGCCGATCCCGATACCTCCATCCGGGACTCCGAACGCGGACGCCACACCCAGGACTCTGAACCTTACCACTCCATCCGGGACCCCGAACCCCGCCACCACTACTTCGCCTGCAGCTGGCAGACAGCCCGTCCTCTCGGACCTCGGGCTCTGGTTCTTCTTCCCGGCGCCTCAAACTCTGAGATGCCCGGTCGAAGTATGCTCAGCTCAATTCCGAGCCGAAGCTTGGACGGCGGCGAAGAAGTCGGTGACCCGTCATGTGAAGAGCATGCATGACATCAGCGTAGCAGTTAGCGTCTACTGCTCTGGCTGCAACACAAAGCTGGGGACGAGGCCGGGCTCGCACAAGTGAACGGTGGCTATTGCAAATGACGTGGTGATAACGGATAGGTTTGCATGCCCTATCAACGGATGTGAAAAATCGTACCCGTCGAAGCAAGGCCTGGCAAACCACGTCAGGAACCATCAGCATCAAGACGCCGTCAACGCAGCAACAGTGCCGATGCCTCGCCCAGCCACGAGACAGCAACGACGCATAAACCCAGAGCCCGCACTGCGACATGATCCCTATACGTCAAGCCACCAATACAGGCGAGCAAAACGACGAAAGGCAGCACGAGCCACGGATACCGGGACACGATGACCCGGACACAGGCGGCTCAAACGCAGCGGGAGCACCAAGGATACCGGCCTCAACCAGCCGGACACAGGCGGTCCTCCCCTGTCGCTGTCCACCGGAACGACGGCAATAACGACGCCACCCCACAAACATCCTCCCCACTTCGATACGAAGATCGCCACGTCCTCACACAACCATTCCGCAACCAACAAAGATTCCTACATCAGAGATAGGAGGTAGCCCCGTCCTCAGCCACGACGATGCCTCGGTTAGGACGGCCTCCTCACCTGAAGGTATTTCACAGTCCTTCGAAATCGAGACGGGTGTAGGGAGTGTAGCAGCGTCTGACGACGGTGACGATTGTGACGATGAGAATTGCTCCGAGGAGGGGATCATCCTTGACCAGGACGACACCACCCCAATTCATGTGTTCCTCCCACGACTCCACGCATTAGCCAGAGCTCCTGCCACAGAGGACAACTGGCAACAGTTCGTGACGACCATGGATGAGGTAACGTCTGTTGCTGCTAGCACGGCCAAGATACCAGTCCGACCTGAGGGTGGGCCGAGCAAGCGGAAAAGCGTCGACCCCGATGACGCCCAGGGTATACAAACTCTATACCGCAGGAACCGATGCAGCGTGGTTCGGACGATTCTATCTGGCGCAGGCGTCTCGTGTGGCGTAGGAATGCGCGAGGCCACGGACCACTTCACCGCAGTCTGGTCTCCATCCACTTGTGACGTATCGGTCTTCCCCCACACGGAAGGACGCACACCCGTCCCGACCGGACCCTTCTCCGCCCACGTTGTCGCAAAACGCCTGAAAAAATTCGAAAACACGGCTCCGGGCGACGACGGCCTCACCTATCACCACTGGAGGCGTGCAGCCTCCTGTCCGAAGTGATCAACATCTGTGTCAAGCACCGTCGTGTCCCCCCGGCGTGGAAAAAATCGGTGACAGTCCTAATGTTTAAAAAAGGCAACCAGAGCGACCTATTCAATTTGAGGCCGATATCCCTGTGCCGCACCATTTACAAACTATACGACGGGTGCATTGCCAGCCGTCTAACTGAATTGCTCGTGAGCAACTCCGCACTAAGCCCGTGTCAGAAGGGATTCCTCCATTGCATTTAAGCACGTCCACACGCTGAACCGAGAGCTGGAAAAGGCAAGGACCGGCCGCTCTGACAAGTATGTGGCGTGGCTCGACGTGTCTAATGCGTTTGGGGCCATCCCCCATTTGGCGTTGGAGACAGCCATCGAGAGCTGTGGAGCTGGCGAGGGGCTGCTCCACATTGTCCGGGACCTGTACAGTGGCGCCACTTCCTCTGTTATCGTGGCCGAGGGGAAGACCCCTGACATCCCTGTCTTGTCCGGCATTTGTCAGGGATGCTCTTTGAGCGGACTCCTATTCATAATGACGATCGACCCGGTTGTATCTGCGCTACGGGGGCTGGATACCGACCACAAGGTCCTAGCTTTCGCCGATGACATATGCCTCCCCGCCGACAGTGCCCCGTCTCTCCAGTCGAAGATCGACGAAGCGATAGTAGGGCTGGAGCGCCTCGGCCTCAAAATCAATGCCAGCAAGTGCGCCTCTCTCCACCTCTCTGAACGACCACCCGTTGGCGCACGAGATAGCGTCTTCACAATCCTAGGGGCCCAGATGAAGCCACTGGCTGAAGGTGACGCGACCGTGTTCCTCGGCGCTCAAGTGGGTTTCCACGTGATCCCCCACAAGTCCACGCTCGCAGACATCACCGAGCTGGGCCTTAAAATCGCCAGGAGCAAGCTCGCTCCGTGTCAAAGACTTGACGCGCTCAAAACCTTGTTCTTCCCCTCTGCGGTCCACTTCCAGCACATGGGAACATTCTCGAAAACCGACTTAAAGACCATCGACGATATCCTGCGACCCGAAATCAAAGCCACTCTCAACCTCCCACAGGAAGCTTCGAATGAGTTCATTTACGGCTCCACTCTGCGCGGCTGCTGCAGGATCACGAGGCTGGCCTAGGACTCCGACATTGCGATCGTCGATAGCGCGTTATAGCTACTCACGTCCCCTGATGGACGGGTCACGATAGAAGCAGTTGGCCATGTGAGGGACGTCACCAGCTGGAGGATTGGCCGAGCTCCTTCCAACTCTGAGGTCGGTAGCTATCTATTTGGCAACAACGAGGGACCATTCCGCGAGAACCGCGGCAGTGGGGTTGCCAGTGTCTGGTGCCGTGCACGAAGCGCCTCTTTGAGACTGGCTTCGTCTTGGTCCCTTGATGGCCCCCCGTCCATCACTCACGCGGGAACTACGATGCGTGCCAAACAGAGAAGGGAGGTCATGTTGACGCCGCGTGACGACTTCCGCATCGTGAGAGCCATGGAATGTGTTGCTGCTTACGCCGTGTCTAGCCATTTCCTCAGGGCTGGTGAATTTCGCAGATTTGCAGATTGGAGGTTTGTTCACCGAGCAAGGCTGAACCTAGTGCCGCTGAATGGATCCTCATCTTGGAGGACTGGTGACCGCCGATGTCGACGATGTGGGAACAATAAAGTCTCGCCCATGTCGTCAAACATTGTATGCGGTATACCAGTCTCTATATGGACAGGCACAACTCCCTCGTGTCTCGGTTGAAAAAGGCAGCTGCTGGGAAATTTGAGGTCGTATCAGAGAACCAGGCGCTTGGCGCTCAACGCCTCAGGAATGATCTTATCCTCAGAAGGGGCACCACTAGTTTGATCATCGACGCTACGGTACCCTTTGATAACAGGATGAAGGCTTTTGAGGGCGCTGTGGCTGAGAAAAAGGCCAAATTCGAGGAACTCAGGAATGAGATCGCCATTGACCACCCCGGGGAGGTCACAGTCTTCCCGTTCATTGTTTGCTCCTTGGGTTCCAGGGATCCAGCCAACGACGAGCTGGTGAAGCAGCAGTGCAGCAGAGCAAATGCCAAGCTCATGTGGAAATTATGCGTCAGTGAAGTCATTGGATACTGCAGGGATGTCTTCACCGAACACATAACCGGAGTTCGAGCGAAGCTTGGCTGAGCCGGGATCACACGCCTGCCCAATTACGATCGTTATACTTTGTTTTACTGTTTGTAATATCTCTTCATAACACCTGTAAAATACCTGAGTTACTTGTAACCCCCCCCCCCCCATGTTACTCTTCCACCCCATCAATGTAATCTCCATACATATTTTACAATAAACATCTGTTCTTATCAGCTTAACATCTGATACACCTTTCATTAAAAAGTTCAAATGTTAAACTAATATTTTCAAAATTGGTGGAGATTTTGGGGCTTGCTCCTGCTCCACCACGGGTTGACCCGGTATTGCAGTACCACCGGGAACGGCCCACATATCAAACCACAACATTCATACTTAAGAGTTGATTTATCTTCAGATTTTTAAATTTGAAGTTTTTTTTTGGTGGAAATTTTCGAAATTTTTTGAATTTTGAAATTTTGGATTTTTGGAAACTGGATATTTTTAGATTTCGGATGTATGAATTTAGGCTTTAAATTATCGGAATCATAGATATCCGAATGGTTCAAATTGAAGGATTTTTAAATATTCAAAGTTAAAATTCTCGAATTCTCGTGATTTTAGAAACACGAAATAGTTAATGGTTTTCTTTGGGAGATTCTACCCACCTACACTAGGCTTTTATCAACTCGAGTATTGTAGTTATATGCTACTTTAGAACATTTTCGAATAGAAAAAAAAAGTATTGTTTTATTATATTGATGAGTGGTGACCGCAGTCTACAACTAGAGCTATTTTATTATATCTATGCAGAACGTTTCTTATTGTTTGATAAAGTAGTAGAATACAACAATTAATATACATTTTTTTTTAATATAAGAAATTAAGAACATGGCAATTTACTGTTTAAAGTATATATGAGCAGAATAGTTGAACAACATTTATGGCGTTAGCACTACACCCCCTCATAAAAACTAGAAATGCATATATCTCAATAAATTAAAGCCCAAATTTTTCTGAAGTATGTCACTTTAACGTCAATGTGGGGTATTTTTTCAAATTTGATATTTGTGGGTTTTTGTTATATCAATATAATCAGATATTTTATACCTACTTCTACCTCAGAAAATTGGCAAAATAAATAATATCGCAAACTAGGGGTAAGAGAAGAATCAAGACTCTCTGCATAATTAACCAACCAAAAACTTTACTTTCAGAAGAAAATTTCAAAGTAAAGGTTGGTATAATTATTAATATTTAATTAACAATTTAATATTTCATTAAAAATAATTAATATTATTACATATTAAACATTTCATTAAATTTGATGAAAATGATTTCCAATTTCGGGTGATAAACTACCTATTAAATGATGCACTTGACCCTGAATTTTTAAAAGTGGGCATGAAGTTCCCATTAGCTATTTCGTTTGCTCCATACGATGTCATTTGAAACAGAGTATTATACCGTCTAGAATTATCAAAGAAATGTTTTGATAGAGGGTGAGAATTATCAATTAAACTTTTAATTAATTTTGTAAGATCCTCAAATTGTTGTAAAACAACTTAACCGTCAGCGCAGCAAAGTCCATTGGTTTCATCTTTCCATTTTTTTGTATGGCACTTAGGACATAATATCGTCATTGGTTCTATTTGAAGCGCTTTAATATTTAATTAATCAATCTCGGATTGATAATTAAAAACTGATTTCATACTCAAAGCGTTACGTTGCTCCTGTGCAAGTGTTTGAGAACGTTCTGTTGTGTTATACATTCTGTTATACATTCGAGTAGCATTGGCAGTTCTTCTGCCAATGTATGCTCTTGGTGCTCTTGGCATGATGATGATAGCCACTTACCCAAAATTTAAATCATAAGAATAATCAAAAAGTAAGCACAAATTATGCTCGTAATTGGCGTACTCGTAATTCACGAAAAATAATAACTCAAATCAACAAACACGCCCGATTAACCAATAGCAACTATTATTATTTTAATCTGCAACAACAACTTTTTATTATTTAGTTTATTTTTTTCTATACAGATTGCGCCACTGTTGTATTTTTGACATCCATATTTCCTACTTTCTGGTGGATTTTTCTAAACAAAAGTGATTATTATATACATACTGTTTGTATTCGTTTTGAGGTGCTACATAAGACATAGTATGGAAACAAACAAATATACTTCACTGCCCCACCTATTATTTTAATTTTTTTTTAAACACTTGTTTTTCATGGTTAAAATTATGATACAAAAATTGCTTTTTCGAAACTATTATTTTTAGAAGTTGTAGCTATTTCGAATTTACTTTTGTAATTAGGTTATACTGAAGACTAAAAAGCTGAGCTACTAAAGAGTTACCAAAAAAAGTATAAACACAGTTTTTTTGTATAGTTATTTAAAGTTCAAATTTCTATGAAATTACATATAACCAAGAATAACTATTTTAGTTATTTTGTTGTAATTAAAAAATATTATTCGTGGGTAGGTACTTGAAACTACTAAAAATTTTTCTTATATTCAAATATGATGATTTACATTTAATAATAATTCAACTTATCGACTATCGTATAGGTTAGGTTCGTATAATAAAAATATAAAAATAATATAAAATATCCTATTCGGAAAAACTGTTTCCGCTCAGTATTATTTTTTCGTCCATGGGTGTACTTGTAAATTGTAACCTTCTGTGCAGTAGAGTGACACACAATTACCCGTTTTTTATTTTGTTAACAATGATACCCTGATTGACAACTACTATGAATTATATAATTTTTTTTAACAACAATTACATATATATTTTTTGTGTGTGTTAGGCACTAAATTTTCAACAATACCGCAGCGATTATACCATCACGGATTTGCTTACTCTCTTCCTCTCGCCAGGTGGCTTGAGAACAACAGACTTTAGGATCTCAGTGGTTATTGGGATCCTCCCAGACAATTCCTCAACTTTCGCTGTCGAGGATTTGCTTACTCTCTTTCTATTGCCAGGTGGCTTGAGAACAACAGACTTTAGGATCTCTGTGGTTATTGGGATCCTTCCCTACACTTTCTCAACTTTCGCTGTCGAGGAAGAGCTTGATTTGTCTGAATCTGATTTTTTCGGAGTATTCTGAGACAACGGCGCCGGGGGTGCGGGTGGCAGTGGTTGACAAAATACACTAGTCGACGGGGTTGCAGGTGGCGATGGAGGAAAAACTGCTCCACTCGGCCCGGGTTTTGCCATTGGTGGCATATCATAATGAGATGGAGCTGCAGCGAATAAAGCTGGTTCGCCGTAACAGCGGTTATCGGGAGGAAACATTCCAGCGGACCCGAAGGATTGTGGTCTAGCCCACTCCATCGAACGATGTGAATAGTTCATACCGATAATGTGTGATGTGTTTTTCATTACATCTCCTGCACACATACGTCATATCGTACACATAAAAAAAAATTGTTAAGTAAGAACTATACAATTGATTCATGAGTATACATCAAAATAACATAGACAATATATATTATACTTTCTAGGGACCTAGGGTTACAATCCTAGTCTTAATTTCACTACATTCGTGCATCGGCTTTTCCAGTCTAGTCGATAATAAATCTTGCACGGTGGATAGGGACAATTCACTCTCGGTCTGAGTGTGTGCAGATTGTGTCAACTTCGATAACATAAGATCTTCAAGTTGACGCAACTGCAGAATGCGAAATAAAATAATTCTTTACTTAG
>NW_019100999.1:2704-10361 GCF_001856785.1 Myzus persicae | reverse complement strand
ACTCTCCACATCTTTAATTCAGCAATGCTAGAGTGTTGGTCAATTGTTGATGAATAAAACTCAACAAGCTTTTGAAAAGCAACAATATCTTCCATTTCTACCATAAGTGATTCTGATTGGAAAATGCAATTAAAACCTATAAAATAAATTATATGTAATAGGTATAAAGTTGCAAATTCTAAAAAAAAGTGTATAAATATTAAATATAATACATATAATATATTTACCTTCAAATATAGCTTTATGATTAATAAATCGCTCAGTCAATTGCATTAAATAGTAATCGACATACGGTAAAAATACTGTAACACAATAATAATGTTCAATGGAACAATCCAGAAGATTTGGATTATCTCTCAAAGTTTGTTTTGAAATGACTCTCTTTTTTTTTAATTCAATACCAACATTGTCTGCAGCCATCTAGAAGATAAATATTAAACATTTTGAAATTTGAACACAATGAAACTATTTTTTTTTAATTATTTACTTTAACATTTATTTAGATTTGACTAAATTCGGTTTTGTAATTGTCTCTAATGGCCTTCAGAGTGATTACTACATTCTCAACTATAGCTATAGTTTTTTTTAAATCTATTTGTACTTTTTGTAACTGCTTACATAGAGGAAGACAAAAAGAAAATAGGAACTGAAAAAAAATTTAATTAAAACACTAAGTAGGTTATAAATTGTATAGTAAAAAATTGAAACATTTATGAATACCTTAACTATATAAAACGAAATTAAGAATTCGGTATCTTCCATAGAATGTTTAAGCATAGAGGCGTCTGCTGGATCTTTCCAATCACATATTGTGTCTAATGCTTTAAGAACGAATGGATAGAGCTCAGAGAAATCGTTCACTGCATCATACCGTTGTACCCAACGGGTAGCACATAGTCGTTTTAATTGTTTTACACTGGGCTCGTGGTCTGAATTTTCAATCTCATGTAGAAGAATAGAATTTCTTTTTGGAGTATTGAAAAACTGATAGGCCTTTTCAATTATTCCTAAACAATTCCTAATTGGTCTAATACCACTAGCTGTTGATACAGCTAAGTTCAGTGAATGTGCTGAACAATGGACATAAACTGCTTTTGGATATTTTAACCTAACAATACTTTGTACACCTCTAAATTGCCCAGACATATTACTGGCCCCATCATAGCCCTGTCCATGCAAATAACTACAATCAATCCCACATTTGCTTAAACCTATAAAACAAAATTGTAATTTACACTTAATATTGGAAAAAAGATAATAACTAAGTAGTTTATACAAATATGTACGAATAACAGTTATTATTTAATACTATAGTATAAATCATGATTACCATTTAATATGGAATTTGCCAAAGCTTCACCAGTCAGACTTTCAATCTCAAAAAATTGTAAAAAATCTTCATGCAACATGTTATCATCACTGACATATCTTACACAAATAGCAAGCTGTTCTTTTGTTGAAATATCTGTGGTTTCATCGGCAAGTACCGAGAAACATTTAGACTCGTTCACTTTTTTTGCAATTTTTTTCAATAGTATTGTATTACAGGACTCTATTATATCATTTTGGATAGTTGGACTGGTGTACTTATTTCTTTTCCCTGGACCCTCAAGAATACTTCGTAAAAAATCATCACCTTTTGCTCTATATTTAAGTATGGCCCGAAAATTTCCTTGTCTCAAAGCATCTTCTAATAACAATACAATTAAAAATTGAACAAAATAATCTCAAATAATTCAAGAAATGCATTATAAATATAAACTCACCATCAACTGAAATGCTACCAAAATCTTTATGACCACGTAATGCTAATTCTTCTCTGCCACATAATAATATACATTCAATAATCGGTCTAAGTCTTTTGCGGTTTTCTTCAACTTGAGTCATTCTAGGTAGTTGGCACAAAATATAATACATATTATAATATAATAAAATAAAATATATCCCCCACCCCGGGGCATGGCAGAAACCTACAGGTGCCCCATTAAAAATTCTGCCAAATGCACCCACGTGTAACACCTACTGTAACAACCCTACCAACCTACAGGCTAATGACCTCAGTTGTTGAAGCCTTAAAACCAATAAAAAAAATAAAAAAATATATACTTATTTTGATGTATTTAAATTTATTTTATGGTATAAAAATAATAATACCTATTTCGATCAATTCGTTCGATTATAGATGGTTCTTCTTTGTTTAAAACCTTCAAAAAATGCTCAGAATCAAGAACTGCTGACAAATGATATTTACAATTCATATGATATCGAAAAACCTGGAAAGCATTTTATCATTTGTTAAAAAATTACGTGATTACAAATTACAAAATAAATTAGAACCTCTTTAGCCTTTTTCCAGTTTGTAAAGGGTTCAGTTACTAAGTTTCCCAAAGATTGACTTCCAACACCACCACTCTTTGCAAATAAAACACAGTGTTTACAGAAAGCACCACTTTTAATTTCTGAATAACAAAGCCATTTAAATTCATGAAGCCACTTATGTTGGAATTTCAGTCCACGTTTTTTATTGCATTCAAGTATAGGAAAGTTATACTTTGTATCTGGGACCCACAGATTAGTAAGCACCTATAGAACAGAAGAACTTTTTTAAAATTTTATTATAAATCAATTTGCTGAATTTATATTGAATAAAAATGTATTTAAATCATAAACGATGTAAAATTAGTAAGGAACAAAGAAACTTACAAGTTTTGTATCGGCATCTTTTAAAAACGATTTATCAACGATATTACCAATATCATTTATATTTGTAATAGGTTTTGATGTGGATTGCAATAACTCATGTTCTTCTTCTTCAGATGCAGCCTAAATAGCCAAATAAACAAATTAATAAAAAAAGACATATTAATGACAATTTATAATTTTAATTAATTATTTTATTAATTTTTATAATTACCTCATCATTTTCCAAACAAATTTTTTTATTTGTACTAAAATAAGAAAATAAAGTGTTTTTTTGTTTTTGAGTATTACTCTTATTGTATTATTGTCTTAAAACTTCACAGTTACAACTAACAAGACGAAAAAAATAAAAGTCGAACAATAGTTAATTCGGCAGTAAGTCAGTACTCGGAATGGCGTCGCTACTCGCTATCCGTCAACGTCCAACGACCGTAAATATCTACTTTTCACAAATCACGATATCATACGATAAAATATAATGTAATAATAATATCTATAATCGCTATACATTAGCGATTAGCCATAAATCTACTAGTAACAAATTTTCTAAAAATAAACCCGGCCTATGGTTAATCCACGGTATTCATTTTGTTTTGTTTACCGAATACCGATTGCTTATCGGGTTTATTATAAACACTCTTGCATGAAAAATAATTCGCAGAAACGTACAAAATACAGTACACCATAATATAGGTATAGTTATTGTTGCCTGATAGTCGTACATGCCGCCAACGATTAGTGGCGATTAGTATATCAGACTATCAGAGCGGTACAATTACTACAATTACCACGACTAGAACATTTATTAAACATACATGCTTGAAAGTAATTTCACTTATAATTATATCATATTAAGAATATTAGAGAAAATGAGACAACTTAGCTACCTAGGAAAAAAAAAAAGGTCAAGGGGGGGATCTATCCCCCATATCCCCCCCCGTAAATACGCCACTGCTGCAATTCTTCGTGTTAATGGTGAGCATTTGCATGATATAGTGAATGCTCATAATGCCCAGTGTCATATTTTGCGTAATAATTGTAAAAGAAAAGCAACTGAAAATATTACCGACAGACCATCGAAAATAATGCGTTATGAGTTGTGTGCTGCTGAAAATATTGAAATGGTTTCAGATGATATTGAAAATATTCGAGTTTCAATGTATAGACAAAGACGTAAATTATTGCCGATAACGCCTTAATCATTGGAAGAAGCTATTAATCAAGTTAGTAACCGAAATATTTTAACTAATAGGAACGAAACGTTTTGTCACGTAGATACAGAAAGCAAAATCATTTTTCTGACCACTAAATCTAATCTTCAATATATGTGCCATAATAGTTCACTTTTAGTTGCCGATGGTACATTTTACGTGTGTCCGAAATTCTTTTACCAGCTCTATACGATACATGCTTATAGCTGCGGAAAATATTTACATTTAATTTACTGTTTACTACCAAGTAAAACTTCAAATTGCTACGAGTCAATGTGGAAATATATACAAAAATTGTGTGAAAAATATGATTTAGAATTTTCTCCAGAAACACTATTAGTTGATTTTGAAAAAGCAGCACATGATGGATTTTTAGCAGTTTTTCCAAATTCAAAAATAAAATGCTGTAAATTTCATTTAGGGCAATCGTGGTTTCGGAAAATTCAAAGCTTGGCTCTCCGAAATGAATATGTGAAGAACTCTGAAATAGGGATTTGGTTGAAGTCTGTTTTTGGTTATGTGGTTTTTGATAATTTTGTTATCACCAAATTGCGAAGATAATGTGGCGACCTCTCACCTTATCATTGTTAACGCGGCAACGCAGCGACCGTTTCCCCCCTCTCGACTCAACACGACCAGGTCCCGCCAGTGGTCGTTTTATTTTTGCCTTCGTTGTTGACCGTTATCCGCTGCGTCGTCGCGTACACGTTTGCTAACTGTATTTAAGCTCCGTCAATAAAATCGCCTTTTTTGTATATTTACTAAATACCTGTTTTTTTTTACTTTATTTTCCTCATAGTTCTATTGGCTTGCCATTGACCACAGGTCAGGACTATAGCCAAAATAATATTAATTATCAGTACAAAATTGATAATGTACTCATGAATAATTTATAATGATAATATTATGGTGATTGCCAATTGGTAAATACGAATTACGAATTGTTATACGGTCTTTGTCCGATTGATGTGTATTGTGTTTTGTACTTTCGTAACGAAAGTTTCGAAAGTAAATTTGTTGAAAGGTGCAGGTACCTATAAAACTGAAAATGGAAAATAGTGTGTCTGATGTTAAGAAGAGACAGCGGGGTAAACATTTTACGGAACGCGAAAAAGAATTTTTGATTGATCTAATTTTGCCATATAAATCAGTTATTGAAAATGTTAAAGTAAGTATTTTTTTTAATTTAAATTCACTGAATAAGTTTGTTTGTTATAATAAAGTATTTATTAACATATTGTATATTAATATTAGGTATTGGTCATAAAAATATTTAAATATAAATATTTACTACCTAGGTACCTAATAACATTTTTTTTCAATTATATTTCTGCATTGATTTAAAATAATGTTTATAGACTGATGCTGTGTGGAACAATAAAAAAAATGAGGCATGGTCAGAAATTGTTGATGAATACAATGCAATTCAGACGTCTGGTATTAGAAATATAGGCCAAATAAAACATATGTATGATACTAAAAAAAGGGAAGCCAGAAAAGAAAAAAGTCAGTACAAGGTCTGTATAATGTTATGAATTGTTAAAATCGTTACCGTACCCATTTATATCAGTAGTATAATATGTAGTACTTTCTATTTAAAATTACTATTAATAATAATATTTGATAAATTTGTCTTTAATTGTGAAATTATAGTATAAGTTGATGAGTGGTACTCCCCTGCCTATTTGTTAAAAATTTGAATCTTTCTTGCTGAAATCATCTCTACAACATCTCATCAATTTAAATTTGTGCAGTTCATTAGTTTAATCACCCAATTTGATTAGCATGATATAATGGTTTAGAGAAATTACTTACCACACTATGTTCCTATGTTAGTGTTTTCATAATTATATATTTAATTTAGGTGCAGCATTACAAAACTGGAGGTGGTTCAAATCAGTCCACATTATCAAATGTTACTCAAAAAGTAATAGGTCTACTCGGTGACAGGATGGATCCACTTTTTAATAATGTTGATTGTGATGCTGACTATAATGCTAGTTAGTAGAACATTTCTACATTAATAGTATAAGATAAAGTTACATGAAACATTATTTAATGAACAAATTTATTAATTTATTCAGGTCATGATATAAGTGGTGACCAGATAATTGTAGAAGANAAATCTTTAAAACAACCAATCGTGATTATAACTTGGGACTTGGTGCCATATTATGTAACTGGTCTCAAAACAATTTTCGTTACATATTTGTCCTAGTAATTTTACCGACCACTGCTTTGTACTTTCAATTTTTAAATTCTTAGGAACTGCATTAGTGATTGTTTATTTGTGAGGGATACTTATTATTTTCTGAACCTTCGTCTATGACATATCGTGTCAATATAAAATTCTTACAAACAACCCTTGGCACTTAGATTTCCCTAATGTCCTCTCGTAAATCGATGATTTGTATTTATTGAGATACTATGGATACTTCGTGAAATTTACTTCAAATCGTTATAAAATTATCGTTCTAATATATAGTCACTATATTATAGTGTACCACGTATGAAGCTAAGAAGGGCATAATCAGAATATGAGATTTCTAAAGATTATTAAATTACCCGAAATAGCAAATAGGAGATAAATATTATTACAATGTGGGTATTTCCATCCATTCCGAAGTAAAAAATACCAAAGTATATATTGATTAATATTATAGACAGGTAATAAGTAAGTTACATGTAGATCTTGAATCCTTTGTTTTTCATCACCGCGTCGAATCATTTCTACATAATAATGATTATTTTAGATACATATTTGTTTAATATTCAAAAATATTAATATTATATAGGTATTCGCCATATTATTATGAAACAACTACCTTCCAACTCGGTCAATCTATTTTCCAATTTCAGATTTATTTCTATCACTTTTTGAAACTGTTCAATGTCAATAATACCGGGTACAGCTGCCGGGTCTAAATGGACTCGAACACTTGCGTTGATAGATTTCTCACTCACGCTTACCTAAAGCATAAGAATAAATAATAATCACATTAAATTTTATGGTACCAACGACCTACATCGAATAGATGCATCGTTCAACAATATATTATTATTATTAAAACATTTTATCAATTTCTTTGGCATGTTCTTCCGTGCGTCATAAAACGATTCAATCAGATGTCTCATGTGTAAGAATGCAAACATCCCGACAACACTAACACGTACGACTCCTATGATGGAACAATTAAACTCATAAGTCATAATATTCGCAATGCAAATGCTTCTAAAGTCAGAACTGAATATAATAACACTCAAGTAAACTAAATTGCATATTTACACATTGTGTATAGGTATAGCAAACGTTGTTGGTTTTTCTTATTCACGCCAGGAGACAAAAAGTATAATTATTTTTAATCTCCTATCCTGTATGAAGAACGTGGTATAACATTTTCAAGACTTTTGATCCCACAAATTTTTTAATCGACATTAATTTTAAAAAAAATAATAAAAATCTAAAATTGTATATATCTACTTATAACTTGTTCAACATAATCATTGAACATAATGAGTCAAAATATTTTGAAAGTTTTCTGATTTAATTCTATTATGCCTATAAATGACGCAAAATTCAAAAATTATGTGATACAAAGACATTACTAATATAATTCAGTGAAAATTGTATGTAACTTCTTGTTTCGGGTGTTTTTAGAGTTCCATTCAGTGGCGTTCTCAGGAATTTTCAATGGGGGGGGCTCTGAAAATTTACTAGAATACGAAAGTGGGGGGCTCTGCCCCCC
>NW_019100999.1:0-1202 GCF_001856785.1 Myzus persicae | reverse complement strand
GGGGGGGGGGGGGTTCAAACCCCATGAACCCCCCCCCCGTGAGTACGCCACTGGTTCCATTAGGAATAAAATTGATTTCAATTTTTTCAAACTATAAAACATATACTCCTAGGTCCTTTTTTTATGACGCCTTAAAAACTATTAGGAACTTTTTACTTTTGATGCTCCAGAGTACCTATTAGATTCACATTCCTAGTTTTCAGTTCGAGTCTGCGAGCGGCAAAGCAATCCTTCATATCATTTTCCTATAATAAAACCCTAGTTCAATATTTCAAAAACATTTTTTAATTTTTGATAACCCTATACTCCATTATAAAAAATCATTAATTCGTGATCTAACTATTGTAAATAAAGCTTTGAGATTAGGAATACTGATATTGTAAACTGCAGTAGAGTACATTAGTGGGCGCCCTCGGGCAAATGAATTTTAAGAAACAAAATAAAAAATGTTTTTAAAAAATTGAACTGGAGCTATATTATAGAAATAAAAATGGGAAGGGGGCATGGGCGCCCGCGGGCAAATGATTAATAAGAATCAATATAATAAAAAAATATAAAAAAATGTACATTAAAAACAAATATTAAAGACTGCAGTCTACAATATCAGTATTCCTAAGGTCAGTGCTTTACTTGCAATAGTTCGATCATAAAACAACGAATTTTTATGAGGTACTAACTGGTGATCAAAATATAAACAAAGTTTTTTAAAATTCGAACTAGAGTTAAATAATAGAACAAAAAATTTGAAGAGTGGCATGGGAGCCCGCAGGCAAATAAATTTTTAGAATCCAGAAAAAAAAATTATAAAAAAATTAGATATGATTCAGTTTTAAAAATAATAATTTGAAGGGGGCATAAGCGTCCGCAGGCAAATGAATTTTAAAATCAAAATCAAAATATTATAAAAAAAAAATGATACCATTCAATTTTTAAAATATAAATGGGAAGGGGGGAATGGGCGCCCACAGGCAAATTAATATTAATAATCAAAATAAAAAAAATTATAAAAAAATTTGACTGGGTTATGTTTAGAAATAAAAATGTTAAAGAGGGCAAGTGGGCGCACAAGCAATTGAATATAAAGACTCAAAACAAAAAAAAATATAAAAAAATGTACATTAAAAACAAATATTAAAGACTGCAGTCTACAATATCAGTATTCCTAAACTCATTGCCTTATTTGCAATAGTTCGATCATGAAA
>NW_019100998.1:0-19458 GCF_001856785.1 Myzus persicae | reverse complement strand
TGCTGGTGTATAAAATATTGCACAGGGAATTTCGGCTGCTGGTACGTGGTGGTTACCGAGTATGTAGCAGGGTATGGAGGGTGCGGGTGCTGCTGGGCCGGCATCATTGGCGCCTGGTACAAGAACGGTGCAGAAGCATCGGTTGGCTGGTACATAATTTATTAGGTACATTAATTACAAAAAAATCGGGAAGCAGATATCGAGTGGGAATGTACTAACTAAAGTCCGGCGAAAAAAAGCACCGCGGAAGAAAGTCCGGTATATTTATTATATAATATATTTATTTACTTCAACTTAAATCAATATTATAGGTAGAATAAGAATTAAAATATATCATTACACACCAAAAGCCGTGAGATTTTTGAAAATGTTCAAAGTGGAAGTAGAATAAAAGAGATTGGAAACCAGGGTAAAAAACTATATATAATAGGGTACCATAAAACATTTTATTTTTATATTATATATATTATAATATATAATATTATTATTATATTGTTATATATATAATATATTATTATTATATTTTATTATATTTTTATATTATTATTATTATTATTATTTTTTTTTTTTTTCAAACTTATAGTTAGTATAATATATTGGCAATATAGCTGTAGTATCAAAAAGAACCTGGGGTCAGATCGTCAGGAAACAAATTTTGCTGTTCACATTTTTCAATAATTGTTTTTTTTTTATGGTCAAATTTACAAATGAAAGTTTTATCAAAGCCTAAATAGTTCTTACTTTTTTACCTTGGTTCCCAACCCAACCAATTCGTAGCAAAGTATAATATTGTTTACATAAACATATAAATAACTTATAAATAAATATATAATATACATACAAATCCGCAGTCTCTTAATATAATAATTAAACCGGACTTTTGTTAGCGGGACGTTTTTTACTGGACTTTCTTTCGGCAGACTCTTAGGTAGAATACCGTCGAGTAGATATCATCATTACAGAGTAAACACTAGGTAGGTTACTGTAATGGATATGTTAAATTTTAATTCAAATTTCAATGATATATCAATAGGTATATACGAAGAAAACGTGATGTATCATTTGATTTTTTTTATTAATTTAATTCACGTTTTAAACTTAATGTCTTAAACGTGTCTAACCTTCTGTATAATATTACTAATTGAAAAATAAATTAATAAAATATCGGTATTAATATAATGCGAAACGGTGTCAATGTGTCATACACCCTCCCCACTCAGAATCGTTGTTCGTAAAAAAATGATTTAATATTGAATTATTTAATTTTAATTTAACACATACATTAGTATTATAGTACACTACCAGGTAATTGGTAAAAAACGACACTATAATATGAAATTACCTAGATGCTAGACTCAATGACCGACACATATTACGACACCGACTATACAGCAGAGTGAATTCTCCGTTTTTTTTACTTTATTTGATATTTTAAAATATTTGAATACGAATTTATTCTCATAAATTATAATATTAAAATGAACTATAAAACTTACCTCTGCAGAAGTGTGGTTTTAATGGCTATTGGCTAAGATGTTGTTCGAAGGAAGTCGAAAAACAAGCAAACCACAAATGGTAAAACATTTTTATTAGATATTCAATTCTTATAAAATGTCTCATTCCCACTCCAAAAAACTCCAAGAAGCCCGTTTAAATTATAAGGTAATTTAGATAGGTATGAATATATATTATATAAATACATGAAGTATTTAATATACTGTGGACAATCTTATCGATAATTCGAATGTATAGGTAACCTTTTATACGTCAAAAACTCACAACAATAGGCCAAAAAGTAATGCAGATAAGGGCATACGTATACTGCTGACGCGGCTGTCTGTGTATCCAAATTCCAGGACCCGGGTTTTAACTTAAAACTTCTTTACTTCAATTTTAGATTTTTTTATTTCGCAGAATTCTATAATAACTATTATGGGTTTTAACAAAATGATCAATTGTTTTTTCAGACACTTTGATCATGTTGATTTTTCCAAACGTTTGTAATATTATATAATATATTAGAGTGAATTGACCAGGACTGTTCAGGTGTGCTAGGTGCCGTAGCCCACCAGACCGGCTTGAATCACGGACGTTTCGTCCCCGTCAAAAAAACCAGTCCACGGACGTTTCGTCCCCGGCAATTATTGAGGTAGGACATTTCGTCCCGGAGAGTTATTAGCCATAGCCCATAGGACGTGTTGGACAACAAAAACATCTATAGTAGTATGGTGTAGTGGTGTACTGTATTTTTTAATTTTCTGCGAATTATTTTTCATGCATTAGTGTTTATAATAAACCCGATAAATAGTTGGTTAATAAAACAAAATTACCATAAAGACTGTAGATTTACCATAGGGCGTGGGCCTATTTTTATTTTTTAGTGACTGAAAAAATTGTATTCACCTCTGGGTTAAATGCTTTAGATGTTTGTGATAAAGAGTTATATCCCAATATTCATTAATTCTTGAAAATATTTTGTACTTTACCTGTATCAGCATGCTACACCTGAACGATGTTTTTCAAGTTTTTATCAAGTATAAACAGGGCCATATTTACATTTTTTGCGCCCAGGGTCAACACTATTTGTACGCCCTCCCGCACACCAAAAAAAAAAAATTAATCCGTTTTTTAATTATGAAAATTTAACACAGATCACGATGATACATTATTTTAATTATTGTCAAAATGTATAACAATTAACAACATTCAATTGTTATCTATAAAAAAAATTACAAAAGTTAATAAATAGTATAGTTGAATCGCGGACAAAAAGCCCACGGAAAAAAAGCCCAGAAATATAAATATAAATATAAATGTGAACACTTGTATAGTGTATACCACTCTACTCCCAATTAGTAATTACCTTGTGCCTTTAACAAAATATAATATATTTGTGTATTAACTATATATTATAATAACTCTTAATCATATATAAACTATTGATTTGTACTATGAGAAAAAAAATGAAAACATACCTGAAAAATGTATGAATGTATGTATATTATTATTGCGAGTTGTTATTATTATATTGTTACAGTCTTGACTGACCTGCTATTATGCACCTACTATTATCACCTACTATGATTAATAGTTATCATATATAGTTAATATATAGATATTTAATATTTTGTTAAAGGTACAAGGTAATTACTAATTTGGAGTAGAGTATACAAGTGTTTACATTTATATTTATATTTCTGGGCTTTTTTCCGCCTACCAGTATAGTTATCATTCATCATTGATTGACAAAATGAGTAAATGACGCCAAATGTCCGTATCATAGTGATGCAATGCAAAAAGTCCAAGCATAGATAGGTACTCAAACAGTACACATTAAAATTCGGATATGATTGACTTCAATCGACTTTTTTAATACCTTTTTCGAGTACCTACCTACCTACTCGACATTTGAACTCGACTTGAATATCGACTCGACTCGACATCTATACAAAAACAATACTCGCCCAACAATACACTTTAGTATTGGCTAATATAATTGACATATATAAGTATATAACTATATAAGACAACTGTATACATCATTATATTATTTTAATTTTGAATGAAAAATACATTTATTATTATAACCAGGCCTAGGATTTGTACCTATGCAATAAAAAATGGTAAAATGTGCATTTTATTTACCAAAATATACATTTAAATTTTTATAAAATAAATACAAAAATATAGTTACAAAAAAAATATTTATTTGTTGAAACACATCAGTGGTTGGCTGTTTGTCTTAATATAATATAATTGAGAAAAAAAAGTAATTTAGAATAAAATAAAATTTATAATTCACATTCACTATACGTGTGTTAGGTTAGGTTAGGTGCTATGCTACGACCGCATATTTTTTAAATTTTCGAAAATGAATGTCAAACTTTTCAATCTTTTATCGCATACCTATCGTACCATAGGATTGTATTTATAAAAATAAAATTTATGTTTGAAAAAGTACCAACTTTTATGAAATGTACTATAAAACATGCATTTTTCGCATTCTTACAATCGAAATATGTAATAATATTCATTTTATTCAATATATGCAGTAATTAGTAATATGTAGGTATTTCATCCAAAATATGCAAAAACATGCAAAATAAAAATACTACCATTTATCTCATCGTGAGATGATTCGTGGACATTACTGACAAAATCAGTAATCAGAAGTCGCAAAAAAACATGCTGTCGCATATAAATCCTAGCCCTGATTATAACCAAAACAAATTATAAATATAATAATAGATTAATAGATATATATTTTATTCTAATATAATTATGATGAAATTACTATATAAATGAATATCTATTATCTATTGTATATAATTATGATATAGCCCTTTGAATGATTGTTTTCAAGTAAAATGAAAATGACAAATCACATTTTTATATGGTTTGAAAATGTATTTCGGATTTTGGCGCTTTAGGTACACAATGTACATTATACAGGAGTCTCTTTGCTAATAAATGTAATTATGGACGGGGGCTTCGTATGCCAATTATTATACATCCGGTGTTACATCCAGAGGTATTCGCAAACTGTGCGTTTGTGCGTCGCGTATCCAAAGGCCATCTTATTTTATTCGATAGAAATTTAATTATATTTCGATTTCAATATTTCATTGAGGGTTATTATCCACAGACGTTACATTTTTTTGTTGTCTAATAATTGATGTGCTTATAATATATATTATTATAAATAAATAAACATATTTACATAAATTTAAACGTTACCTATCTTTTTTTTCTTCATACTTTGGGATCCTTTTTTGGATACTTTAAATGTTGTGAAGAGACGAAGGAGCCGTGGCATGAAAAAGTTTAAATACCTCTTATATAATCAATAAGGAATTTAAATATAGATGCACGTGAATTTTTTTACACTCTTACAATCACTTATAAATTATAATTTTTTTCAAATTCAAGCATTGTACCTATACATCAAGTCAGTTATTAGACATAAGTAGACTGCGGATTTGTATGGATTTACATATTTGTCGCGCATGATAATATTCGAATGATTCCTTTATAGAAATACGTTACAGGATTTTCTGATTATTTTAAGCTATGTTTGATATTACATATTTTCACATATATAATCTTAATTACATATTTTTACATATTTTACTCGTGTTACATATTTTTGTTAAATATTGAGCTATTTACAAAATTAATAATGTATAACCTTTTTAATATTATGTGTTATCTTCTCCAGGTTAAATTAGATCAGAATTTTTCGAAGTTGATTTTCTGATATCAACTAAAAAAAATTTTCCTTAAAGCACCCTGTCATGTAAATTTATTTAAAGAAAATTACCCCCAAACACCCCAGTGATAACTCGCTGGGGTACATGGTTACATGCTGCTGCATATTGTTGCGACAATTTAAGTTTCATTGAAAATATGATTTCCAAAATTGAAATAGATGTTTTTTCAGCATCCTAACTCCAATGAATAAATACTTATTAATTTTAATGTATTTTTAATAATTAATGTTAATAAAATAGCAATAAAATATAGTGTTGTATAATTTATATTTACCTACTTACAAATGTTTTTTTCAAGAATAAAAACTTTTTGTTTTTACATATCTTGTATTTTTAATTACATATTTAGATAAAATTAAATACATATATATGTACATATTTTTGAATTTTGAATACATACAAATCTGTACCCTAGACATAAGTAACTATTCTATGTTAGCTTAATTTTATATATGTTAATATGTTATATCTAAAACGAAAATTATCTTACCAATTAATGGTAACTTACCATTACAATGTAGTACCAGCTATTACTACATTTCCAATTTCATTATTATTATAGTGTTTGTACCTATACATTTTGACATGTATCCAGACTGTCTCTATAATTTGAGCTTTGCCACCAGTTTTGGGTCAAATGAATAAGTTTATAACATAACATTTTAATGTATAAACTTATATACGATTCATAAGTCATTATAACTGTTAGTATAGATCAACATGAATTACATTTTGTCGTGAAATACTCAGCTTACATTTTCATAATGAATTATATGAATTGAAAAATAATCATTAGGCCCAATAGTTTTAGTACATACTATACTAAACCATAAAATGTGTGATTGATAGCATATTGAATGAGTATCAGAAAATTCTTCATAAGTATTTTTTTATGTAGTTTAAATAAATTTCAATTTCCATATAATGATTCAGACATTCAGTGTCATAAATTAGTAGAGTAGTATTTTATTAATATCACACATTAAAAACATTTTACAATTGGTACCTAAGTGGTAACCAGTGCTCTTTGTTTATGGTACTTTTAATTTAGTAACCCTATGTGCCCTTCCTATAACTACGTCACTGGTATTTATACATGTTTTGTCTCATAAATGTATTTATTACGATTCATAATTTATTTATTATTAATATATTCAAAAGTTCTATAACAAATTAACAAACAAAAGTACTATTACACAACTCTATGTTATAAACAATCAATACTAAGTACCCACAACAAAGATATTTACCTTAATCTTACAGTACATTTACACCAAACAACTGAAAGTATTTTAATTTTTTAACAATATACATTAACAGAAAATACAATTTCATGAAAATAAATATTTAATTGTAGTTTACAAAAAAAATGCTTATTGTATACAGATTTACAGATTATATTTTGATAATAAATGTTAAAAAAATAAATAAAAAATGTAATCTTAATATAATAAATGTTCACTTTTTATAATTACCTACTAGTTAATTTATATTTTTTATTCTATATACAATTTAATTTACAATCACTTAATAAAATAAATTGTACATAAAGACAATATTATATTTTATGAAGTTACTTTTATTATTTAACAGGTTAAACAATTGGTATATAATCGCAAAGGCCAAATTGTTTTACTTCTGATAACAGTCGACAAACGTTCCTCCTTCATTATTATAAGGATAAAAAAAAAATAGTACAATAGATAGTTAAGTAGTANAGTAGTATAATAGTTTTAATATAGTAATAATTTAAGGATTTATTTTACTTTTGATAGTAGTCGAGGAAGGCTCCTACTACAATAGTAATATAGTTATAATTTAAGGATTTATTTTACTTTTGATAGTAGTCGAGGAAGGCTCCTACTACATTAGTAATATAGTTATAATATAAGGATTTATTTCACTATTGATAGATTCATACTATAAGAGTAAGATTAATTTTATTTTAAAATGTCTGTATTAAAACATTTGGAAGAAATAGCACATTACATCCAAGAAAAATATCCTACAATGGAATTTGGAAATATAAGTGTTTCCAATGAAGTAATAAGTGATATTTGTAATGTTATATTAAATAAAGGTAATTGTAATAACGCTAAAAAGAATTTAGTAAATGCATTGAAAATACCCAAGTCATCTCTCAGAAAGTTATCAGATGGTAAATCAGATAATAAGTTACTCTTTCTTAAAATGCTCAAAGACAATGGTTATACAAAAAATAATTTTTGTTCTTTTGAGACAGGTTGTAAATTCAATTTGCAAATTATTAAAAATAAAGTGTAATCGTAAAAATCAACGCAACATATATCGGCGATGTCGAGATAGTTTTCGAAAAATGAAATTGCTGAAAATCCTAAAGAATTATCTAAAAAAAAAAATTGTATGTTCGGTCAAACAACCGAACTAAATGATGGTGAGGTGGTGTATGTAAAGAGAAAATTGTTCACAGATGATTCTCCTAAAAAAGAAAACAATTATACATGTAATGACATTGCAGATGATTTGAACATTGGTTTGAATGAAAATTTTCTCGAAATCAATGAAGTTAGTTGTATTAAATATAGTCCTGGTTTGATTAGTATTCCTATTCAAATTGAAGATGATTGCTGTAATACAACGGAAGAAATTTTTAATAATAAGAACACCGTTTCTATTAAAGAAATTAATATCAACGAGGAATTATTTACCACTCCTAAGCGGAAATCAGTTATTGTCATGGCTGAGAAGTTGTTTTCTTCTGTAAAGAGGTCTAAATCAATAGAAATAAGTCATACACCAAAAGCAGATTTGAATGAATTACCCGAGGACTCAAAAAATGTGTGGATTACAGATGGTTATACACAAAAAGAAAATGTTTATGAATCGGTAAATGTTGATAATATGGACATAGATTTGATAAAAGAAAATGAATTTGAAATTGATAGACATAGCTTTGACACTTCTTTACCAATCGAGGATAATGGATGTTATGAAATTGAATAAATTAATGTCACTTAGGAAAGGTTTACCACTCCTAAATGTAAATTCAATATGTCCTATACTGAAGATGACTTTTATACCCCATATATGTTGTATGGCTCTATAATTGTTTGTAACAAACCAGAAGAAAATGTCCATAATAACAATATGGTTTCGATTAAAGCAATCAATGTCAATGAGGAAATGTTAACCACCCCTAAGCGTAGATCAAATGTTTCATTTACTGGAGATTTGTTTACCCCAGAAAAGAGATTTAAATCTATCTCTGTGTGTAACACACCAGAAGCAGATCTTAAAGCGTTGCCAAAGAACTCAAAGAATGTATATCCCTTACAAGTAAGGTCATTCAATAAAATGAAAAAGGTATTGTGTTACAAAAAGTGTAATTTTGTGGAAAGAATTATTAGTTTACTTGATGAAGAATTTAAGCACATAATTGATAACTCAATGGAAAAAAATAATGTTTGTTCAAATGAAATAAGCGATTTGTTACGTGAACAATTTGAAACTGTAAATAACTCTTGTGTATTGACTATCAAGAATAAAAATATTACCAAGAAAGGTTTAACATGTTATGGTATATGTCGACATGAATCTTGTAAGCAGTTTAAACTTGTGGTGGAGAAAAAACCAAAAGATAGTTCTGCACGAATAACAGTTCTGAGTAACAGTCACAATTACAGCCACTATGGTAAACTGACTACATTCTTAAAAGGAAAAAATCGACAAATACAAAAACACATGTCAAAGTATTTCCCACCGATGAGTTTACGTCAAAAATATATTTTAAAAGCATCTCCTAGTAATCTAAAGCGTTTTAACTTGTGTAACATCAGGTCTGATCGTGTATATTATAAGGTGTCTCACGAGCAAAAGAGTCTTGATGATAGGGCAGCTGACGACAGGGTTGATATGCATTTATTGAAAGATAATTGTTCAGAATTCATTCAATATGTATCCGACCCAAAAGAATATGTATTACTATTCATGTAGATGCGACTGGCGGGGTGGTGAGAGAATCTACAACACTATTCAAAACAGGAAAAACAAAAGAAAAAATACTGTTGTATTATGCGGCTGTCATCGTGTGCAATAAGAGGATAATTCCAATAGCCGAATGTTTATCGACTTCACAAACTGATAGTGCGATAACAAATTGGCTAGTGGAGTTTCGAAGATTCTATGAACATCAGTGTGGTACAAAGTTCATGGCACACGTTGTCAGTGACTTTTCAGAAGCAATACTAAAAGGGTTTGTGAGAGCATTTAACGAATGTAATGAAGTCGTAGAATATTTGAATAATTGTTATGAGTTCATGTATGGGGGGAAAATATTTAATTGCAACGCACTGATAAGTCTTTGTTGTTGTCATTTAATCAAAAATATCTCTGACGACGCTCATAAATAAAGGAAATGGAAAGCAGATGACTAATGGCTCTTTGGCATGCTTGGCAACTGCGTGTATCTCTCCAGCTTTCAACATAACTACCACGGAATGTCTGGACAAATGGTTCACTGCAGTTACAACGGTGTTGTTGTCGCCCGGCAAGTCTGTATATGTGGATGATGCCATGGAGACCTTGAAGCAGCTCAACGATGAAAATCCAAGTAGTCTAGTTGATGATCTAATCACAAAACAAAAAAATGTTACATTAGATGAACAAACAAGAGATGCTAAGACATTTTACCGGTATAAAGAATCCAAGTTTTTGTCCCGGTTTGAAAATATAGTCGTTCAGGTAAAAGAAATATTAAACATGTGTGGCAGCTATGAACAAAATCCATTGTATAGCATTGAATTTCACAACGATATCATGGGGTCTATCATTCCAGTGATTCCAATGTGGACAGGTGTGATGCGGTTCAAAGTATTTGGGTCAACGGACAGAGCAAGCAATGCTCCAGCAGAGAGTTGGTTTGGAGATTTAAAAACACACAAAAAGTGCCGGCGCATGAAATGTGGAAGATTTGTTCAATTGACTAGGAGTATTATATTGAGTAAATGTAAAGAAGTTCTGCTAGATATACCATCAAATAATATTGTGCTCTTCCTGCAGTTCAAAATAAACAAAAAAAAACTGCAAAAAAAGAAAATACATCATTTATCAATTTGATTTCGTCATCATCTGATGACAACGAGGAAAAAGAACATTGGGGACCTAGAAAGAAAAAAACTGGTTTCTACTTCAGGGGTCATTTAAAAAGCTGCTTCAAAGCAACTAAAGCCACGGATGGTTATGAACCATTCGTCACCAATTAAAAACGTTATAGATGATGTGATTTGTGTGACACCAAATGTAAACATGCTCTCATTTGATTCCATAAAAACTTATGACAAAATTGTAACTCCAAATACTAGAACATTATCAGAATCTTTTAATTCTATAAAAAGCTACAAATCTCCAGTAGACGGTCTGCGGTGCAAAATAGATTTATATGGAAATAGATTACCAAAGGATAAAAATTATTATGGTTCTATTTTAAAGAAAAATGGAAAACAATTGGATTATGTAGTGGGCATTTATAACAGTGTTAAAGACATTACTCAGTGTCATGAGTTATTATTTAGTGACTTTGACACACTATCAACGTATACACCTGAAAGTATGAAAAAAATGTGGTTGAGTAATTTGTTATTGATATAGCACTGGGCGTATTGAGAGAGACGTATGGCGAGCACAAGAATGAAATAAAAATATTGAGTTGTGATGTATCAGGTCATTTAAATAATGATCATTCAAAACGAATTTCAAATTTGGAAACTATAGTTGTTCCAAAAGACAGTTTACTTGTAATGCCATTACATGTAAATGGTAACCACTGGGTGCTAGTGTTAGCAGATTTTGGAAATCATTAGTTCTATTTTTTGGACCCATTTGAAACTACAGAATATAACAAATGTAGACATAATTTTGTGACTATACTCGGTGAACTGAAAAAAAATCATATTTATGGAGAGGAAGGAAATGTATGGCCAGAAATGAATTTTCAAATATTTTTTAACTATCCTAAACAAACCGATAGTTATAACTGTGGAGTTTATGTGTTGTACTATGCAGAGTGTATCATGAAAAATAAGATTGAAAACATTAATTTCAAACAAGACTTCAATCCAATGTTATACAGAGAGATGTTAAAAGATCTTTTGTTGGAAAAATCTGATTTCATGAGAGATATTTGTTTGTATTGTGGGCGTACGGATAAAAAACACAGAGAGATAAAAAAAGAAAATATCGATTGGGTGCAATGCGATACATGTAACAGATGGATAGTACTACAATGTTTGTCAAATGTAGGACAAACGTCAGGTTGTGACGATAATTTTGAATGTGTTTTGTGCGTATCCAATACAAAAAGTTTATAAAGTATTAGTGAGTAAATTAAAAAAGTTAGTGCAATTAAAAAAATCAGTGGAGTAGGCCTATGTTGGGAAACCACTTTAAAAATAACGCGCCAAAATACAGTACCCCCAGTTTTGTTGAAAACAATGCTAAGGTTGTGTGGAAATCTGTTAAATTGTGAATTTCAGAATAGAATAATATTCATTAAACTTGCATTACTAACTATCAACATATAATTTGTATAAGACTTATAAAACCAGATTTAACTTGCCATCCAATCTAAAAATTTAAAAAAAAAATATTATATTACATGTATAATAAAGACTTAAAAAAATTATATTTTATTATCTATCATCAACTACAGTAATTATGATTACCATTTTTAGATAGAATTGGGACACCTCATTCGTACATTTTTTATTTCAACGTTTCACATCCAATATGACGGCAAACAAATAATCCAATACTTAGGATATTAATTTTGCAGTACAACTAATGCGCAATGACTAAAATCAAAGAATATCAAAATACTTCAGCGATCCAACATGGTAATTGTTTATCCACCTAAAATACATGATAAATAAGCACTTTAATTCAAAAAATAAAAATTGTAATTCATTAAGGATTTAGATTATATACAATACATAATAAATTAAAAATAATAATCACTTACAGCATATATTAGACTTTAGTATCTTATGTCCTTATTATTACACATCAAAATCAAAAGATGATTTGTGCGCTTAACAGCTATACTGGAACCAACATTATTTAAATATTTCCTCTTCCATATATTCATTGAACTTGTGAATTTATACGACTTTTGGCAGTAGTAAAACATTAATAAAAATAATATTCTTTGAACAATGCTATATATAAACACTGAATTAGTTAATTGGTAATATCACAGTTTATGATTACCTTTATAGAATGTTCTTCTTATGATGATGTGTTGAATTATGTGTTTTTTTATCGAACTTTGGTAGTTAATAAAAAAAAAACTATCATATTATGAATTATGGCTAATAAAAACAAGAAAAATCATTGTTGTATTACAGTTAGTTATATACTATATATTTTAAATGGTGACATTAAAACAGTTTTAAATCCCACTGATATTCGTTTTCTTACTAACAGATTGAGTTATTTTATTTATTAGTAAAATATTAGTATCCGTTAATCTAAAACTGTTTTAGAATTTTAGATCATCATATAAATGTAGTACCTAAGAGCAGAGTGACAAGTAAGTAGTAACTAGTAAGTAATTTATTGATGAGTATGCAACAGATTTAATATTTATAGCACAATTACAATTTACAACTGTAAATTGAAAATTTGAAAATTATAATCTATGATAATCATTAATTATCAAAACACAATTCGATTGCGATCACGGATTTAGATACTATTTAGTATCTATATCCGTGATTGCGATTAACTCCGTTATCATAATATATTGTTTACACAACTATTGAACAGTGTAGCCTTAGAATATATTACATATCTTACATTAATATGTTTTATTCAAAATCTTCAGAATGAGCCCGCTAGCAATGAGTTCAAAAAACATTAAGAGGATACGACTGTCTACATACTACAAAATATTTTTTGTCATAGGTAGCTACTAGCTACACCACTACACCAGTACCTATGCATTGCCACTTGGCTCCGTCTTAGTGACTTACAAACGGATAACATAGCAAATTGTAATTTCTGAATAATCTATTTAACTCTGTTTTATTTTATGTTTGAGTGAATTAACGTATTATTAAATTTATTGTTGATTTATTATTCCAGTCCTTCTAAGTCCTCAATATTATTTATTATAGCAATATAGCCTATACCTTATAATACAGTGGTCGCCGCTTATTGGACTCACGGTTAATTGACTCATTCGCATATTAGACTCAAAACGGTTGGTCCCGATTCGCACGGTTAGGTTAGGTTAGGTTTTTGAGTCATTCGCCTTATTGACTCTTTCGGTTAATTGACTCAAATTGTCGGGTCCCAAAGTGAGTCCAATAAGCGGCGACTACTGTATATTAAAACTTGACTTAATTTAAATGCATTTTGAATCTAGTAGAAATGTACTAATGTACATTAATTGTATCTATGATTTAAATGCGCTTAGCAAAAAATAAAAAAACCAATTATAGTAGGCACCTATTGCAAATAAGATAAAAAAAAAAATAACAAGATAATATTATGAAAGCATTTTAGTTTACCATCATTATAAAATATTTTGAATTCAATTTTGAAAATTATTAAAAATCATGATGATTAAGTAAGTATTAAAGGGAAATTTTAATATAACTAAGTAACGATGAATTTTTTTAGGTAGTTTACAAAATACATATAAATATAAATCCCTTTTAAGATTTGTAGGTATAAAACCGCATTGTATATTATATCACCAATTTCTTATGTTTCGGTGCATATCTTTCAATACATATTTTCATTTTAAAATAGACAATATACAGTTAGCTTAGATTCTTTAGAACGAATAAATAATATAAAATACCACACATTTTCATGATTGTCTAACATTTTTATTTTTATTCAAAATTAATTATGAAAAATTATGTTTCACTTTTAAAAAAGTGAGTAACTTTATCAAATATAATATACTATAATAAATATATAAATTGTATTTTCAATCGAGTTGATCGAAAGAATTCCACATGGATAAGTCATATTATGTACTTAGTTATAATTACTATTGTTTTGATTAAATGTACTGTATCATGTATATTTACCCGTACTACCGATGACCGATGCATCATCTATTCAGATTTAAAGCCAGTGTTTAACATGGAAAATCTTTAAAAATGTTGCATACTTATTACAACATAGTAAGTATAACTTAAATATACAATACCATTTAATAAATAAAAATATGTAAAAATATTTCATTTTGAACGGTAGAAATATATTTGATAAAAGTGTAAGTTTGCTCTAAATGTACTAAGTCACAAAGATGATATATTAAACACTAGGTAGTCGATACTACAGCAATATATTTCTTTGAGAATTGGATATGTAATAAGCTAATAAATAAAGAAATTGAACAGCGGCAATACACTTTTCTTACAGTCATATAAGTACTAAATGTATGAAGTATGAATCGCTAATACCTTTAATATATAGCAATATATTGTGTTTGGTAATCGGATAGGCCATAAACACTTAATTAAATGTTAGCAATAGATTTTTGGTAATCGGGTAGGCAATAAACACACAATTGAACGTTAGCAATAGATTTTGGGAACCCTTGAATTCTCTTATCAAATATTGCTAGCGGACCGTACATCGATTTATACAAGGTAATTATAATATGTGGTTGAACCACTTCATTATCGAAATCACGATTGTTTGTTTAACTATCAAAATAAAATGGAGGCCGAGAGTGGAACCAATCAGATTGGTTTATTATATCAAAAGCCAGATTTGCTTATCAAATGTTCAAAATTCCTAATAATCCAACAAGAAAGATAAACATTGCAACAATTTTTTTTTAAGAATTTTAATTGTAACAATTTTAGTATTTTCTTATACAGAAAAATGTTAGTTAAGTCAAGGTAGTTATAATACTACATAAGTAACAATATTAATCTACAATATAAATGTATAATATTAATATGGGAAAATTTGTGTTGATTTTGAAAGTAACAATTTTTTTTTTCATTTTGATTAGTAATTTCTTTTTTTTTTTTCAATTTTTTTTTGTAAATTTGCATTTTGATCTTTTAATCTGTGTCCACGTGGAGCTGCTTGTGCTGGTATTTGTATCGTTTGTTTAATTGATGGTAATATAACATTATTGTTTGACTGTTTGTACACTTATCCAATTTTTTCATTTTTTTTTTATTCTTAGTTTTGAAGTTTATGTTTTTTATTTCTGCATTTAAATATCTTATAAATATAAATGTTAGAGTTTTCACTAAACTGAATACCACTTCTGTAGGAACATTGCAGCCTTAACAGTTATGAATAACCTGTAAATAATATCCATTAGCTGTAGGTTGTGTGGTACTGTAGAGTTTTGGGACTGTAGGGGGGGAACACGTGTGTGTTTTGGTTTTGGCAGAATTTCTATTGGGCACCCGTAGGTTTCTGCCATGCCCGGTTGGGGGATGGCGGCACTTGTTCTCCGGTCACCGCGACTTGTCCAGAGAAAAATGCCGCCCGGTGGCCGAGGATCGAACCGCGATCGGCTGCGTCGCAGCGGACGCGTCAGACCACTCGGTCACCTCGTCCCCCAATATTCAATTTTATATTATTTAGTTTTTAGTTTTTACAATTACCTTCCTAAATTAAAATAATTGTACCTACTGATTTGTGTGTAAATTAATAAATAATATAAATTTACTTTATTCTCAATTTGAAAACAATGTATAAATATATGTACTTGCTAAAATGAATTGTTAAATACATTGGTTGGTATATATATTAAAATACCTGTGCACTTATCCTTCTCACTTCGTACAGTTCTTTTAAAATACTCCTAGTCCCTAACCTGTTAACTCAAGTTGTGATCTTGATTTCGTCCCATATTACTAAAACAATTTATTAAGTATAAAATATTTAATAACCAGTTGCAGGATAGTCTGTTTTAAAAAACATTGTAACGATTTTGAATTTGCCCTAGTACATTTAACTTTGTAAAAATATCCCATTGTTAACCCTTTGACGAGTAAATTATTTTTCATACTAGTACACCCAGAGAGTGAATTGTTTTTACCAGAAAACCACACTTTTCGTCATAGTAATGACAGAAATTTACGTCGCATTTATTGTACGTAAAATAGTAAAGACGGATAAATACGTCTTAATAATTTTCACCATAAGAGTGTAGACGGAAATAGACGTCTTGAGAAAAAGTATAACTCAAAGAGGAATGACGTAAATTTCCGTCTAGTATAGATCTAATATAATACAATTTTAAATAATTAAGAAATATATTAATTACCTGTACAATTTAGAAATAAAACACTATTTAAAACGTATTCTTTAATATAAAGTAGGTATTAAGAACCTATAAAATATAAGTAGCCTTTGCATCATATAATACTATATATAGTTACCTATCTATGTTATTACCTAATTAATAATTATACTACAGAGAACAATTTTTAAAACTTGGTATTTTATATATATTTTCCCGGCAATAAAAATATAAACTGTTAGCTTAAAATGTATTTAAAATCAAAAATCATCCTTTATTGAAATAAAATAAAATAATCAACTTGTATAGGTAATACAGAAAAAATAAAAATAAATAACTGTAGTTTTTTAAATATAAAATAACAATAAACAAATTAAAACCAAAGTTAAAATGTATGTCATAATAACATAAATAATTATTCCTTAGTTTATATTGTAAAATAAAATAACAAATTAAAAAAAATAATAATAATTAACAGCTAAAATTAATAAAACATTACTACGTTGGTATTATAGGTAGGTACATAAGTCTTCCTTGCATTTTGGTATTTAGTTATTTGGTTACCTAGTAGTGTAATTTAGTATGGTAGTCCCTGAAACAAGGTTCTAAACATAAAGGTTTGTCACATTCATTGCATTCATAAGATGTATCTTTTCGTGATTGGGGATTTAATTTTGTGTTAGAATGGACATGACACCTTCTGGAATTTTTTTTTTTAACTTCTCCAGTGTTGATTCTCGAAGGGAAATGACGAGCGGTAAGTCTAAGCGGTAAATCGTCTTTTGGTTTTCGCCCTACACGACTAGGTGATATTGTATCATCGGACAAAATATGAGCATTTAATATTTGCTCTATTAATTTCAATCTAAATTCTGGCAGCTTCAAAGTTTTTTTTTCTAGAGTACTAGGTACATATAATTCCAGAATTTAGTACACATATATCTAGTAAATGAAAAAAAAAAATTTTGTAACATTTTATGGATTTTCTAGAAGTCGTATTAAATGAAATCTGCATATCTGACTTATCAACCAAACCCATGTTTGCATTGTAATCAATCACACAATCGGGTTTAAGTACATCGTTTTTATGTTTATCTATTTTATTTTTTTTTTTCATTATGGGTTTATGAACTGTGGATAGCATATGTACATCTCTTTTGTCTTTCCACTTACAACACATCATATTAGGATTTGTTGATATAGCAGAAACACATTCGCCAGCATTTAATTTTTTTGGAAAACTAGGCATGCCCTTTCTTGTATTTTTAACCGTACCACATGCTCCGGTATTTTTTTTCAACAAATACTCAAATAATGTTGGAGATGAGTACCAGTTATCCATATAAATTATGTGACCTTTATTTACATATAGGGTTCCATTAACGTCGATATAACTGAGCCAGACAGCTTTAAAGTTTCATTAATAGTTATATGAGTGTTATCACCAGTGTAAATTAAAAAGTCTAGAACAAACCCCGATTTACAATCGCATAAAACAAATAATTTTATGCCAAAGCTATGCCGTTTTGATGGAATGTATTGTTTAAATTGAAGTCGGCCTTTCCATTCAACGATACTTTCGTCAACACATACTTTTTGGTGAGGCTGGTATGTAGAGCTAAATTTTTTCCGGAGGGACTCGACAATTGTTTTTATTTTAAATAATCTATCTCCAGGAATCTGATTAAGATTGTCATTGAAATGAAGGACTCTCAATAATAATAGGAACCTATCTTTAGTCATAATTTTCCCAAATATTGGTGTGGATAGTAATACTGAAGTAGACCAATAATCTTTAATATTATTTTTTTTAATATGTGGCATTAATAACATAAGAGAAAAAAATATATACATTTTGTTTAAATTCGTATCTTTCCATTTACCAAGTTTAGAATGTTTTGATAAAGCTGTATTGTTTAATAAAAAATGGTAGAACTTATTTGTCTCATCAACAATATGTTGGACCAAGTCTTCATCAAAAATGTGTTTGAAAATATACAATTCTAAATTTTCCGATGGTACATTGTTAATTAAGTCGTTATTGACTCCAGAATGCGAGCTATCAAATTTCAAATTATTTGGGCAATATTGTGGTAACATATTTTCATTGAAATTCCTAAGTCCTGAAAATAGTGTACCATCAGATAATCGAGTATTTTTATTTGGAATTTGTTTTTTTGTAGAAACGGATATTTTACGTTTTTTAGTACTAACTGTCGGTTCTGGGCTCGAAATTACAAAGTTTTGTTTAGTACTTGGGCGAACAGAATTAACATCAAAATAACAGTTGTTACTATTGTTATTTACTGTAGTACTATTATTAGTATTAGTGTTAGGCGTTGATGAATGTGGATAAACTACATAATTGTCATCAAAAACAACTGCCATATTTTCTATGTCGAATGAATTTAAATCTATGTCATTCGAAAGAGAAATTTCTGGAGAACTTGAGTACGAATACGGATCATCGGGATTAGAAAAGTCATTATAGCCGAAGCTGAGTGTATTATCAACGATGTTATCATTACTTTGTATTTTATCCAATACATTTTTTGGTGTAAAACTTATGTCACTAACCGAATTTGGGGAAACAATAGTACTTGGTCTGTTATTTTTGGTCAATTTAGATACTAACTGTTTCCTAATTTCTTGCGCTAAATCTTCACAGTCTGATTCATCAGAACTACTATAAAAATCACTAAGATCGTCGGCTGATTCATCATTAGTCATGATTTCAGCAATTTGATCACAAGTTAGTTTATCCATGTTAACTACGTTTACTAGCTAAGTTTACACAACCACCAACGAATTAAACAACGACTAACTACAGAGCACCCAATATTGACTTTAGTCTGCATTCAACAATAATTTAATAATAATAGTATGTAAGAATAATAAATATTATTATATGCACACAGCCAC
>NW_019100997.1:17408-19089 GCF_001856785.1 Myzus persicae | reverse complement strand
TTCCCATTTTTATTTTTTTTAATTTAACTCTAGTTCAATTATTTAATAACATGTTTTTGAATTTTGATAACTAGTTAGTGCCTTATTAAAATTTATTGTTTGGCAATCGAACTTTTGTAAATCAAGCCATGAGTTTAGGAATGCTAGCTGATATTGCAGACTGCAATCTTCAATATTTGTTTTCAATGCAAATAATTGTATACATTTTTTTTTTTGATTCTTAAAACTCATTTGCCTGCAGGCGCCCATTCCCCCTTCCCATTTTTATTTTTAAAATTTATTCTATTTCATATTTTTTCATATTTTTTTTTTTTTTCATTCTTAAAACTCATTTGCCTGCGGGCGCCCATGCCCCCCTTCCCATTTTTATTTTTAAATTTATATTCTATCATATTTTTTTATAATTTTTTTTATTTTGATTCTTACAATTCATTTGCCTACGGGCGCCCATACTCCCCTTCATTTTTTTTTCCATAATTTAACTCTAGTTCAATTATTTAAAAACATGTTTTAGAATTTTGATAACTAGTTAGTGACTTATAAATATTCATTGTTTCATGATCGAATAATTGTAAAAGAAGCTACGAATTTAGGAATACTGATAATGTAGACTGCAGTCTTTAATATTTGTTTTTAATGCACATAATTGTATACATTTTTTTTTTATTATTCTTAAAACTCATTTGCCTGCGGGCGCCAATGCCCCCTTTCCCATTTTTTTTTTAAATTTAAAATTTAATCAATTTTTTGTTTTTTTTTTTTATTTTGATTCTCACAATTTATTTGCCTACGGGCGCCCATGCTCCCCTTCAATTTTTTTTTTCAATAACTTAATTCAAGTTCATTGTTTTATTTTCTAACTATTGAAAAAAAAGCTATGAGTGCAGGAATAATGAAATTGTAGACTGCAGTCTTTAATATTTGTTTTTAATGCACATTTTTTCTTTCTGGTTCTTAAAACTCATTTGCCTGCGAGCGCCCATGCCCCCTTCCCATTTTTATTTTTAAATTTATATTCTATCATATTTTTTTATAATTTTTTTATTTTGATTCTTACAATTCAATTGCCCGCCGGCGCCCATGCCCCCTTCCCATTTTTATTTTTAAATTTATATTCTATCATATTTTTTTATAATTTTTTATATTTTGATTCTTACAATTCATTTGACTTTGGGCTCCCATGCTCCCCTTCAATTTTTTTTTCCATAATTTAACTCTAGTTCAATTATTTAAAAACATGTTTTAGAATTTTGATAACTAGTTAGTGCCTTATAAATATTCATTGTTTCATGATCGAATAATTGTAAAAGAAGCTATGAATTTAGGAATACTGATGTTGTAGACTGCAGTCATTAATATTAATGATAATGTAGACTGCAGTCTTTAATATTTGTTTTTAATGCACATTTTTTTATTCTTTTTTTTTTTTTGATTCTTAAAACCCATTTGCCTGCGGGCGCCCATGCCTCCCTTCAAATTTTTTTTTTCAATAACTTAATTCAAGTTCATTGTTTTATTTTCTAACTATTGAAAATAAAGCTATGGCCTATGAGTGCAGGAATAATGAAATTGTAGACTGCAGTCTTTAATATTTGTTTTAAATATAAATTTTCTAAATTTGATTCTTTGAATTCATTTGCCTGCGGGCGCCTATGCCCCCCTTCCCATTTTTATTTTTAAA
>NW_019100997.1:0-17157 GCF_001856785.1 Myzus persicae | reverse complement strand
AATTTTGATAAAAAGTTAGTTTCTTACAAATATGCATTATTTCATTATCTAATAATTGTAAATGAAACCATGAGTTTAGGAATACTGATAATGTAGACTGCAGTTTTTAATATTTGTTTTTAATGCACATTTTTTCATACATATTTTTTTTTGATTCTTAAAACACATTTGCCTGCGGGCGCCCATGCCGTCCTTCCCATTTTTATTTTTAAATTTATATTCTATCATAGTTTTTTATAATTTTTTTTATTTTGATTCTTACAATTCATTTGCCTGTTTGTGCCCATAATCCCCTTAAAATTTTTTTTCAATAATTTAACGTTAGATCAAATTTTTAAAAACATTTGTAATGTCCAGCAACCATATCTGCCACATATTCGTTCTCTTGAACCCAAAAGCAATACAGCATAGAGTCAATGGCCTTCAATTAATATAAACAAAGAACAGTAGTTGATATGTTTTCGGTGATTGAACAAATACCTCTTACTTTTTTTTTACAAAATTTTCTTTTCAAATTTTTTGTTCTTCAAAATTTTTTCAGAATATTTTATATTATTTATATATTTATATTTTATATTTTAATATTCTATGTACAATTTTACTGTTTTAAATGATCCTAAATATAATTTATGGACATTTTATTAGCAATTTTGTTCGACATTTTTTTTAAATGTATTTAATTAATAATGTATAGCTATTAATTTATCAATTTTATTTTACCTTTTTATTTAAATAATAAGATATCAATAATATAATCATAATATAATTTTTAGTTTTGCGATCAATTGTTTTTGATAAATTGACGAGATTACCAATAAGATGTTCAAAGTCAATTGATGACATCCGAATAAAATTGTTAAATTGTCCGCTAATTTCCCGAGACCTGAGGTCATTAATTAACTAGATCCGCTATAGATATTATTATATTAAGGCCCCTTAAAACATTTGTTTGCCACCATCTTCTTTCTTTTCGTTTTCTGCTTTCCTTTTTTCAATGTTGAATGCTTCAAAATAAAAGCAGTACAGATGGCGAACACTTGTGAATTGGACATAATTACACGACATATACTACAGTGAACAGCAACGAAAAACTGTTGGATCAAGGGCGCGCAAAATATTTGGGCAAATGCGAGTGTAAACATCCTGACACACTAGATTCTAGTGACTAGAACACAAACGAGACGACTCGCGAACACGAACACGAACATATTATGTTACGAATTTACGATGTGTATGTACGTTATCGATGCGAGTACAGTGTCGCCGGCTCTAATGTAAACGCACCTTTAGGCTTTAGGGAGTAGGGACAAAAACTTTATTAATAAAATTATAAAAATTATTTTAAAATCAATATTTTATTATCTACGTATTTTAAAAGCAGCACAATGTATAACAATAATGTCATCGATTTGTGTTTATCTTTATTATAACATTTAATGGCAAAGCGTGCGATGGATGTGTGCGCAAGGTAGTAACCACCCGGGGCATGCTCATTCTCATTTCTCATGCGCTTCGTCTATGTCTTTATGCATGCAATTTGCGCGTACGAGTATATGACAATTTTTCTTCGTTTTGTTGTATTGTGCTATTTTTTAATAGTGTTTAGTACTATAATAACTATATTATTTTAAATAGTATTATGGCTATTGTAGAAACTGAATGTGTTATAAGATACTTGATTTCTAAGACTTTCCAAAGAGATCTATTTCTGAAAAAAAGTGAAATTATTAAAACTGGCCTTGTCCGGTAATTTCTAATCTTACAAGTATTCAAAAAGATAAAAAAAAAAAAGAATATATTCGACATTTTAATATTTCACAGTAGTACAGTACCTATGATAAATGTAAAATGATAATACTAGACGGGTTCTTGTGTATTAAAATAACTTAACTGTTGGCCATGTTTATTATTTTCAACAGAAAATGGTGATTGGCGAAAAGTTGGTTTTGATAATTTAAATACATTAACTTCAGCGATATGTAGACATGAGAGAAATCAATTAATCATCATATAAAATATTTTTTTTCAAATAAACACTTTTGGAAGAAATCGAATTGATTACCTACTTGACGAATAAAAAAAACTTGTGATTTAATGCATTATGAAAAAGTTTTTAAAAATCGTGCAATTTTGAAACGTATGATAGATGCTGTGTGTTTTTAGTTAAACAAGAATTACCTCTTCGTGGTCATGATGAATCTAGTGCATCTATCAACAGGGCTACACTGCTACAGGGGTAATTATTTAGAATTTCTAGAATTAATCCGTTAGTATGATCCTATTCTAGACAATCACTTAAAAGAATCGACAATACTTCGAGGTACGTCATCTACGATTCAAAATGACACAATTGCTTCCATTGGTACATTAATCGCCGATTAAAAGATGAACTAGATTAAGCTAATATTTTGGACGAAACATCTGATAAAAAAATAAATAAATTTCAACTTTCTACTGTTATACTCCTCTTTGTAGATAAAAATGGAGATACTCAAGAAAGATTTCTTCGTTTTACTGATGTTAACAATAATTAATCTGCCACAGCATTATTTGAACATGTTAAAATAATTTTAATATCAGTCAAAGCTTATAGCCCAAACATACAATAGCGCCGCTATTATGTCTGAGCAAAATAATGGTTAAAATTTTAAAGTTAAAGAATTATACCCTTGTGCATTTTTTGTTCATTATTATTACAGCTATATGTTAAATTTAACTCTTCAACAGCCAGCTTCAAATATTAAAGAGTGCAGGATTTTTTTCCAAACAATGTCTAGTTTAACAGCTTTTTTTTCTAAATCTTCAAGACGGACAAATGTTCTCCAGAATTTCCTTAAAAGAAAGTTTCCTTCAGTAGTACCAACGAGGTAGAATTTTACTTCAAGACTCGTGAACACCATAAAAGAAAATTACGATATGCTGTTATTATTTATCGAGCACTTACATGAAAACTCTGACGATTGGGCTAGGGGTTCAATTTTGATTTCCCAGAGTTTTTTAATTTTTTTTTTAAGTTTTTATCAAAGTTTTTAGTAAATATATTTTCAACAATATTTTCATACGCTGATGTTCTTTTTGATATACTTCAGCTCTAAAGCTATGGATATAGCATATTGTATAAAAAATGTTAGTGAAATTATAATTAAACTGCAAGAAGTACGAAAAATGATTCTGAATCATTTTGGAATTATTGTATAACATACTCAATTAAAGTCTTATTTATAAATGCATACAAATGTGTGTATTATTTATTAATTATAAATTAAATATAACTATAATACGTTATGATAATTGAGCATGTCCATACATCGGAGTCAGCATTCGCCACTGGACCCAGTACAAATATCAAATGAAATGTTTCCGGCAACAATTAATTCAACCTATTGTTTTACTAATAGTAAAATATATTAGGTACCCACCTACTTAATAGCAATAATATCATAACATTGTCTTATAGTAATATAGGCTGACAGAACTTCCTTAAAATCGTTTTTGGTATAGGTACTGAATATGTACAATAATTTTAAATCATTGAATTCAAATCCCCAAACATCGCAGGGCACCGAATAATAGAAGCACAATATCTACCAGCTACCAATTATTATTTTGTTCCCTTTTTTCTGTGCCTCAGTGGTATTATCAACAAACATTTCTATTATTCAATCTTATTTTTTGGTCCATATTATAATAATTTAAATAAAAAAACATTTAATTGTAATATCCCATAATGGTCCAAGCATGATTAGCTAACTTCATTAGTTAATCATGATTCATGGGTCCACATCACGATTAAATAAATAAAATAAATAAATATCTTTAATCGTGGTCCACATCCAAATCCAACTGATGAAGCAAAAAAGTCAAAAACCCGTTGTTATCTGATAATATTACCACACAGTATCACAGAATAACATAATTCAGTACTTCTGTGATAGTACCCATATTCAATGTTGTGATATTGCTAAATGCTAATTAGTAATTAGTAATTACTAACTTGTAGGTTTGTAAAGTATAGAACAAGCATTTAATCGTCAGTCTTATTTACAGTGTTAATAACTACAACCTATTAATTGTGTACAGTTACATGAAGTGCAGTGTAAACTAAACACAGCAAGATTGCAAAACGACAATATAAAATTTGGTTCTTGTTATAGTATCTATAGAGAAATGTCTGCCGAAGACGTTCTATTCGATATGTTACACTCAGAAATTGTATCATATTTAGTGTCCAAGTCCTCTGAGGTAATTATTGTACACCTAACGCATAAAATAATACAATTTAATGTGTTTTACATAAGAACTGAATTAAATATATTTTCGTCAGAATTACCACAACCTAATTGTTTGTATAGGATGAAGATTTATCAATATTAGAACACTTGGGTTATTCTTGTGGTTGGCGGCTGATTGAAAGGTAAATTTTATTCTAGTACTATCAGATGTTTTTGTGAAACCATCTCCTTTCTACTTAGAATAACAAAAGAACTGCCAAGATACAAAGAAGAGCTAGAAGTTTTAAAATTTATATGCACAGACTTTTGGTCATGTGTGTATAAAAAGCAAGTGGATAATTTACGAACCAATCATCAAGGTGTCTACGTATTGCACGACAACGAATTTCGCTTTTTCAGCAAACTGTCAAATGGAACGCAGTACCTTAAATCTGCACCAAAAGTAAATTAATATAAAATATATGAACGTTCATTATACTGTTAAGATTTTTATCCTACTTACTTTTGCATAATTTTTTTATAGTATGCTACGTTTACATGTGGTCTGATTCGAGGAGCTCTAGAAAATTTTGGCATTTCAAGCATTGTAACAGTTGAAATAATTAGAATGCCGTCATGTAAATTCCACATACAAGTACTTCCGTCTTCATCTTAATAATTATTATATTCTTTATGTGTAAAGAACACATTTTCCTACATGGAAAATTAATATTAATGATTAACCTTAAATATCAATTTTATAGAATATTTCATTTTAGAATTCAATCCGATTATTTTCCTGTACTTCTAATAAGAACGATTATTATTCTATTCTGTGTAAAATTAAATTAAATAATACCTATATTTAACTGCTTAAAATTGTTAATAGATTTTTGCGTAATTTATTGTCAACAAAAATTAAATATTTTATATGTTCATATGAAATATCTATTCCAATATAATATTTTGCCTACATTATTAAAAATTATACTATTTGACAATCCTGTATAATATTCATGTTTATAAAAATTTATTCTACCATCTTGTCTTAAATAAATCCCTCATGAGGGCTCAAAAAAAAAGTCATAATAAGTATACATTTAGATAATATATTATATTTTGAAGTTGGAAATCGGAAAAATAACAAATTTCTGAAAATTCAGTAGTACCTAACTAATTTTAAAACTACAAATATCAATATAATTGACTACTATTTAGATTATTGACAAGTGACAACTAATTTTTTATTTTATTTTGGGGTTTAAAATTCTAACATAATATAAATTAATTATACAGCTGTTGCTGACATATTGTGCAGCATAAATTAGCCCAGAATAAATCCAATGAAAGCAAGATTAACAAAACACATTTACGCAGCATCATTTTTTTTTTTGTTTTTAGTAATTTTGGATTAAATAACCCATAACAAAAATGATAATATAAAAATAATATTTTTAAAGTTAAGACATTGATTTACCTAAATATTGTTTCAAAACAATTTTAAAATTTAAATTTACAAGTCAAATAATAATAAAAAATAAAACTTGTCATATACTTAAAAATATTATCATCTATATTTTTTTTAATATGTTATTAAGTGATAAGTATTTAATTTTTTTGTACAAGTCTACTTCCTATTCTTGATAATACTAATAGTGTTTGTACACTGAAGTTGTTGCAGTGTTGTATGAGTAGAGGCAGTGGTAATTTGTATATGCCACCATACTTGATTTCAACTCATGTTAAAAAATATTAACCCAAACATATTACACACAAACATAATATTTCATTGATTTTTACTAAATGAAATAATAATTTATAAAAATAAATATATATTGACCTTATTAATTATATTGACTTTAGGCATAAAAAAATGTACATGTGCTGGTATATTACAAATATTAATGAAAAAAAATTCAATTTGTATATAAAGTGAGAATGGGTTACATCAGTTAAAGTAAAGATATAATAAAATGACAAATTGGAAATTTTATGTGGAATTTAAATCAAATTTTGATGAAAATTAAATTAAATATTTAAAATAAAAAATAACCTCATGTAAACTTGCGGTGTCTATATAGTTTTGGAGGAGCTGAAGCAGTTAAGTCCATAAAGGGTAATGGTGGTGTATTTTCAACTCCATTATTAATTCCTTTTTTTACTCGTTCATCCTCCATGTTACGCCAAAGTTTACGACGCATATCCGTCTTAGGTGTTTCAATCATTTGACGATTTTTAATGCATCCCAGTGCTCTCCTATTTTTCTTACTGCTGTCTTTCACTCCTTTAGAGTCTGTACTGTTTATCAGAGGTTCTTTATCATTTTCACCAACTGCTGAATGGAATGAATCATCTGTATCACAAGTATTACTGACAGTTGGTGTTGACATCAGCAGATTTTCAGACAAAGTGTTTTCAAATAATTCATTGTTTATTCTTGTCTCTGTCGATATATTTTCTTCGTCGATAATCAATTTGATTACCTGTTCATTGTTATAGAAATAAAAAAATTAGTTACAAAACCATAGGTACTTCGTTATTTAATCCATTTTATTATATTATGGCAGTCGCAACTTGGTCATGATGGAGCAATACAAATTTAAAATACAAATGATTTTATTTTATTCATAATTATAAACAGTATTAATGCAAATTAGTATTTAAGATCATATTTACAAGACCTAATAAAAAAATAATCAAATGATAAACTAAGATTGTCACATTTTACAAAATAGGTTTAAATTGCATACCTATTTATTTGATATCAATATTATAAGTACCATAGTAGTTTGATTTTAGACATTTCTTATCGGGTTTTATTGATTGTAATATTATGATTAAAAGGTGAGTCAATTCTTAAATACCTATGCCGGGTTGCATGAAAAAATTTATTAATGTAATGGTTCAATAAAATTTAATGGACCTATCATGGGTCATTAAATCTTGTTTAAGGGACCATTAGTTCACTATTGATTGGTTAAACGTTTAGTGATCGTTCATGCAACCCGGCAATTGATGTGAAAATATAATATAGGTATAACATTTAAAATAAAAGTATCAAAATGAAGTGCAGCTATCTGATCATATGGCGACTACTATATGACTGGTTAATATTTAAAAAAAGTAGGACGCAGTGAACTTACTCGTAACGGAGTTCTGACAAAGGCTGTGGTAGGAGATCGCGGATCCGGAATTTCCACAAAGTTCGACATACCTAAAATGAACACATTCAGTCATGAATAAGTGAATACATTTTTAACGTCGGTAATCCTGTAAAAATCAATATTCCAGTACTTGCAACTTGGAAAATTGGTAGGTACCTACCTGCTGATTAAATAGAGAATGGCGACTTCTATAGTTTGCAGAAAATGTTCTCAAAATCTCAACTGTGCTTTGTGAACAACGAGCAACCTCTATTTACAGTTTTACACTTCTCAGACTACAGTTCTTAAGATTAATTATGACAACGATAAACGAGCATCAGCTACTATTCAACTGGCTCACAGAAAAATATTTTTTTATTATAATAAATAACAATATATATAATTTGTATTAATACCACCGTGTCAAAAATGCTCAATGGAAACACAAGACATGGGAAAATAATTGCGTATTAAAATTTATTTTATGTCCAATGGGCAATAAACCATGGTCTATCACTCTATCTCATAATTTTTAACGGACTGTTTGAATACAATTTATTAGAGTTACAGTGTTGCCACAGTGAAGAATAAGTTGTAGCACAGTTGTAACTACGAATCATATACCTATTAACTAAAGTTAATAGGGCTATGCTTCGAAATAATGCCTAGCTCCGATTCTAGATTCGTGGCCTAGATGCAGAAATTCTTAGTTATTACCACGGACTAAGATATAAATATATATATATATATCTTAGTCCAAAGCTATTACCTATTAATAATATTATGAAAGAAAAGGAAATTGGAAAGGTTACACCACTCATACGGTGACTTCATTCGGCTATAAGTAAATGTAAATTTAGTCATGAATAATATTAAACACTCTCTAAGTAAAAGATAAATAATATTTTTTAATAATAATCGTTTATAATTATTTAAGTTTTGTTTCTATTGAATTTCAGAAAAAGTGCTTATGCCAATATTTTACAATATTCTAACGCATAAATTAAAGATAAGATATATAATATTTATCAAGGATAAAACTTATTCATTAATAATCCACAGAATAGATCTATCAATCTATTCTTTGATTAATCCTTGATATTTTTATTCTGTGTTGATATTTATTATCTATGCGTTTGATCCACCAAAAATCGAATTTATTACTGTTATCACGTTTCTGGGATCCGGAGATCTGAATTCCGTATAGATACCCATCTGAAGGACTGAACACTGAGCACTAGTGATATCTAAATCTAATACTACAGTATCTGACCACTGAGGCGCTAATCTAAACCCCTTCTTAATTTCTACTTCTTTTCCTCCTACTCTTCCGTTAACGTTGGAGATCACGTCGATCACAAATCACAATAAAACTGAACACGAATACATGATTTATGGTATATTGGTAAGTACTATGTACATGGTACACGTATGACGCAGCAGTGCCCGGCAGTGAGCAAATAGCAAACTACGATGACAATAGATCGAACGCCAGACCAAGGCGAAGAGGTGTTCGTGCACCCACTGCACCCCTAGACCCTACCTGTCGCATACCATAGGTATTCGGTCCAAGGCCATTTGACGACCGCGTAAATCATCCCCCGAGCGCTACTACGTTGTACCGCGATTTCTCTTTTTGATATGAAAATAATGAAATCAGTTACTCCGTGCATCGGCCCCATGACACGTAGGTCATAATAATTAATCAAAGTATTTCGTCCGGAGAACGCTTTACACTGCGGTTATCGATCGACGTTTACACGATGGCAATGTTAGAAGCAACGGTCATGAAGTTGTTGCGTGGCGAAGCTTTGGACGAAAACGATGAGTTATGCGACTTCACGCTGGCTGATCAAAACGAAGCTTGCGGTAATGACATGGTTTAATAGTGGCTTATAATTAAAAATAATTGTTGTTGACACGATCGAACGTTGTAAAACAATTAAAAGGGTGAGGTATTGCTGTAAAATAATTAGAATAATTGTTTGAAAGATTGTGATATCCTGTATGAATGTACAAGATGAGCTACCATTATTTGACAATTTAATTTTACACTTGATTCATTACTATCTCATACATACATTCGTATTAAACTGAATATTATTAGAAGCAAAGGGGAAAATATTTTAGTTGCTCCTGGGCATTAAGACGGTACTGTGTAGTATGTTATTTAAATATACTGTTAATTAAAATAAACAAACTTTTTTATTTTTAGTGGCTAAGGGTGTAACACCCATTGGGCCGTCTGACTATGTACCAGTCACAAAAAGCACAGTTACTTATATTGTGTTAGTAGTACTAGTCAACAGCGAGGATGAAGTGCTCATGATGCAAGAAGCAAAAAGTACTTGTGCTGGTCAATGGTACCTACCAGCGGGTCGCGTTGAACCTGGGGAGAATTTACATGTCTGTTACACATAAAAAATATGATTAGACAATTGAACATTAACAAAATTAAAAATGTGCTACTTAATAGGATGCTGTCAAAAGAGAATGCTTAGAAGAAACAGGATTAGAAATGGAACTTGATACATTGTTGACCGTTGAAGCTGCGTCTAAAGCGTGGTTTCGATTTATTTTCACTGGAAACGTTACTGGCGGTTGTTTAAAAACACCAGCTCAAGCTGATAGTGAATCTCTACAAGCCAAATGGATTAAAAATATTTCTGAAGTATGACAAGCTAGAGTCAAGTATAGAAGTATAATGAATTATTATCATATTTTTCTACTTTAGGTTACTCTTCGTTCCAATGACATTATACCATTGATTGAATGTGGTCGAGCTTTTAATAAAGTAGCTAAGCATAAGGTTCGAAATGATTGGCATCATAACCTCTTGCCTGTTATTAAACCTCATAAAAAACTTTTGTTACGTCTTCTCATCTGTGCTAGACAAAAAACTAGGTGGGTTAAATGTATCAATTGTAATACCTACCTCATTAATGGTTATTTATTTGTTTCAGTGCAAAATTATATGTGCTTATGTCAGAAAAAACTCAAGCCCACTTCCCGATGTGTGAAATCAATCACAATCGGAACTTGCATTCGACATTACGCAAGTTTATGACTGTAATTGCACATGTTTTACTATAAGAGGAATTATTATAATTATTATTACATTTTTAGGAAATATTTGGTGCTGATGTAGCTCTGCATAAACCTCACGGAGTATTGAGCATTGAACATTGTGGCCAACCAGAAGGCTCCAATGATGGTTTATGTTTATCATTATTGGTCACTTTCCAAAAGACATTGGAAGAAGTATTTCCTATCGGAAAGTATAGTTGGATGGCTGTATCCACAGAATGTTCAAAATTAATTGCAGTGAAAACTATACGCAACATGACTGTTCCTCTTAAAGTTATATGTTAAACAGATAATTTTGCCATACATATTATTCTTATGCTCATCAAACTACAAAATATGTGCGTTATCATACCAATGTTAATATGCACAGAAAAGTAGTGTTAAACATATTTTTTTTTAAATTTTAATAACAATGAATTTTTATAAATTTTATTTCTTATTATTATAAATTAATTATAAAAATTTAAAAAAAATTGTTAAACTTGTCCACCTCTCAATTTCCTTCCTTTTTTACTAAATTTCTTCAATTTTTTACTTTGAGTTGCAACTTTAGGTTTTTTAACTGCTGGTCCATTTTTAACTTCATCGCTCTTCCTCTTCATTTTCCTTTCCGCATAAGTTTTCTTCAAACCCTTCATCTTCCTTGTCTGCAATGTGTTCACATCCTGTTTCGTCATATGCAGACGACCCAGTTTGGATCCGAAATTGTCACGACGTACACTCTTGATTTTTTTACCCTAAACATAAAAATATAAATTTAAGTTGTATAAAAACTATACATTTGTGTAATTCCTAAAATGTATACCTTAATATTAGGTCTTTTGCATGCAGTTTTGAATAGATCAGCACTAGCCATACGATCTCTCCTGACTACAAAATCAACAGATGGACCAACTTCATGGAGCTCAACACGTGGGGTTTTTAAACTGGTTTTTGACAAAACTGTCCTAATAAAAAATAATAATAAAAAAAAACATAAGTATTTCACGCTATTAATAGAAAATTGTATCAAAACTACCTATAAGAACGTAATAGTATTTTACTATCAACTGCTGTGAAAGACATGACATGTTCAATACCATTTGGTCTTATCTGTTTGAGTGGCTGTCTTTGGAACATATCAATGAATAAATTGCGTACACGTTTAAGTTGTTGATCACTGTCAAATTGTTCACCTAAGAAAACCAAAACTGGTTTTACACCAGCTGAGATTTCAGATAAACCTTTAAATTCACTACATCCTTTGTATGATTCGATACCTAATTCAAACATATCTAATATGTGTTGGTCATAAGTACGGCCTGTAAAACAAATAATGATGCAATTGTTTAAAAAGTAATACTCGAAGTAGAAAATTCAAAATATTGTTACAATTTCAAACATCTATGAGTAATTTTCAATACAAGGCATGCTAGTGATAAACATACTTATAAAATGTAACTTAATATTTAATTATCAAATAAAATAAGACATTTATCATAGGATGTGTTTACTGCACGTCTACACCCAATGCCTTATTGTTACATACTAAATACAAGTATGCAATTAATAATTTAGATTACATATTATTTATGTTTAAATGCTGTGACATTTTTTATATTATGTCACTCATTACTTACCAAGTACCAAATTGTTTGGTCTTTTCTTATTGTGTGATGAGAAAAAAAATAAGGATGAATCATGCTTCTGCAATAATTTTTCAATTTGCACGGCATCGTCAAATGGTAGAATATCGTTTTTGTGGGTTAACATGACTGCATCTGGCTTTTTGAGTTTCAGCTATTTAAAATTACTTATAAATCAAACCATTTAACATTATTTGATTCAAACTTACCAAATCTTTCATGCAGCTACTGACTAATAAAGATGATTTACGGCCAGGAATAAACACGCAATGTTTGGTGTTCTCTATAATCTTAGGTTCTTTTTTAAGCAAAATTCTTTTACCTCGTTTTGTCCTCGGTTTCCTATGAAAATATGATTTCGATTAAAAACAATGAAAATTAATTATTTGTTCAAATACATACACAACTCTTTGAATAACAGCCATTTTAAGGAAACAAAACAAAACTTATGTCCAAATTAGGTACCTAACAAAATTGAAAATAGGTATATTAGATAAATTAAAAATATGCGATACTGTTATTTATTATGATTTATGAGCATGCTGACAGACAAGTATACTAATGCTTATGCGTTATGAATTTATGAGTATAATACTATTATCGCGTATTACCTCAGCGGCTCAGTCACTAGTCAGTCTGTTTAGTACCACACGTGTTTTATTGAAGTGTTTATCAGCAATAAAATAGAAACGTAATTAATGATAACATATAAGTCTGAAGTATGCTACGATAATGATAAAAGATGGTAGCGATAAATGGCGGTTTTTCAAACACTCTTCTGCAACTTAGATCATATTGTATGACAAACGACCTACGAGTGCTGAGTGACGACTGTTTAGTGATCTAAAGACTTCTAAGTTCTAGTGGGTACCTACTGTTGCTAATTGCTACTATAGTCTATAGAGTGGACTAAGAAATAGAACTAACTGTAGGAGCATTTTTATATTATAGTACCTATTGAAGCCTGTGTTCTAACCGTAGACATTTTTAAATAGTCAGTCATAATGGTCAATGTCATATAAATTATTAAGTTTTTTAAGACCAAAATTAATCGATCGAATATAAAATGTGTTTCTAACTATATACGACTTCTAGATATAGATGTAATTTAGTTTTTTTTAAGCTGTCTGCCCGTGACCAAATGTTGGCCCTCAGTGCCGTATTTTCCAGTAAACACTATAAGCTAGTGCTTAGGACGCTTAGGGAGACAGATAATTTTTAATATTAGGTACGTTTTTATAAAATGTAACTAGAACTAAAAAATATGCAAATAATTATAAAATGTTTATTGTTTTTAGACCAACGGGATTGTCGTAATATTTATATTTAAATTTTTTTTATGTTTTATTTATACCTAACTGTTCAGCCGAGAGGTCTTTTTCTACGTTTAAACGCGTAAAAAATTATTTTATTGTTAAAATTATTATTATTATAAAAGTGGTTCCAAAAGTGAAAAAAATTATATAGACTGTAGAATACATAAATTATATTTATTTACGTATCATAAACAATTATCCGTATAATTTACACATGCGCTATATTATAATATAAGTATCATTTAAAACATTTTATTATTGTGTTAGTTATTATTATAATTATTATTATAATATGTAATAATATGAAATATTAAGAAACGTGTTTGATTGTCACTGAATAAATAGAACGTTAATCGGAATTATGCCATAAAACTTTTCTTAACATATCTATTATATATTTTTTTAAACTGCTTTTCGTTCACTTTATTTTTCATCTTCTTCGATGTTTTCAGATAATTTAAATACAAAGAATGACAATTAATACTACATTCGAATTTGAAAGCTTCCTGGTTGTTTTCTTGGCTTATCCAAGTACTCACCACCCTCGGTATTGTTTGAATATGACGTATAACGCTATTGTAGACCGAATGGGGTATTTCGTCCAAATATACTTCTACGTCCGAATCTGTTTCTTCAACGAATGCCGAATTTTTTTTGTCCAAATGTTTCCTAGACAAATATTTAAGGAATATAAAGGAATAAATGTATAGCTAGGTTATATCGATGTATTATATGGGTAAGCACTAAGCATAATTATCAAAAGTTTGAAATTATAAATTGTAAAGCCGCGGACCCTTCATCCTACACGCACGCGTACACCGACAAGGAATTCTACCGACTGAATGCCATTTAATACGTAATGACTAATGAGGCTAATACTCCACTTGCTGCACATAGTACATCTTTATAATAAGAGATGAACAAAAGGTACAGTTATTGCTATAGTTGCATATTTTGGTATTTTTCTCATATGGGAGGGGGGATATACACTTTTTTTTTATGAATTTAATACATTATTATGAGTTACGACTCAACGTATTATGTATATATTCTATATTATAAAAGATTTTACATTTTTTCTTATGAAACAAAAAAACGTTATCCCCTCCCCTCTGTTTACCCACCACTGTGGAGGGAGGTATTGTATTGTTGCATTCAAGCTTACCTGGAATTTAGCACGAAATCTGAGCAGGGGATTTCGTCGTTGTCGCCGAACACGCCGCTCGCATAACGCCGTCGGCAGTGCTCGTAGTCATCATAGTAATTTCCATCATCGTCGGCATCGCCGTAGCCGCAATCGTCACTGTCGCGGTCACCGGAGGATCTGTCGCGGTCACCGAATGATCTGCCGCGGTCGCGGTGCCTCGAGAACCATTCGAAGGTACGCGGCTCGAGCAGCGCCTCCAGCCTCGAGTCCGGCAGTCCCAGGGTGCGGGCGAAAAACGTTTTGCACACCTTCACCTTGATGTCGTCGTCATCGCTGCCGCCGCCGCCGCCCAGCCAGAACTCTGCGGTCTGCTCGATGATGTCGTCGTCCGTGTCCACCGTCCGGTGCTTGAGCTCGACGCACGCGCACAGGTGCAGGTTCTGCGCCACGCGAATTTCCGGCACTCTGCGAAACGCGTCGTAAGCCGCTCGCCGGCCGGTCGGCGACACTGTCATCGAACAGTCGAGATCGCAGTCCTCGTCGCATTCTGCGTCCAGCATGTCATCGTACGACGCCACCAGACTGGCGTCGAACAGCACCGGGTCCGGCGCGCCTGTGAACCCGGCAATGTAATAAATAATTATCACAATAATTGATAATTATTAACAACCACTCATTATTTATAAAAGTTTTATTTAAAAAAAAAAAAAACATTTTCGATGGTTTCTAGTCGTTAAAAAACAACATTTTTTTTCAAATATATATTTTTAATATGTTCTATCCTAATCGTTTATTTAAGTTTCGAAAACTTTTTTCATTGACAACGTATAGTTTTAATTTCATCTTGAAAAGTAGAACATTTTTCTGAATATCTTGATACATATAATACTCGAATTTAGGGCTAGTCACTTATACTACTATAGTATAGTTTATGAGTTAAGGCATTTAAAGTTTAGTTGAGTGGAGTAATGGACTAACATTTTCGGGGTAACTGTATATCCTATCATTTCAGAAAAAATTGTGAGCTATTTATATCACGAACTATTTACACCGCTGTGTATGATATGTGGACACATACATATAGGTTATTCACTTATTAACATTAAAACAATAATATATAATATCATATTATAAATCATAACATCATATAATGATAATATGCTGTAATGTATTTTGCAAAATATTATTTCAACATTATTATGGGCATAATAATAAAATTAATTATTTTAAGTTTCTTAAACAAATGTAAAATATCTTTAGAAACAGAGGCTACCACATTGTCTTCGATCGTAATTATTGTCATTATCTTGAATTCAATTTCAGCACTGCAGATTACGTCAATATTTCAGTGATTTACCTCACACCAATGACGTGTCGTACATTTGAAACCTACTATAGTATATATGTATTAAATATACAAAATACATCAAAATTAATTCCCCGATTTCTTGATTTTATTTATTATATATCTGTAATTCTGCATAACGAAAATACCAGAAGTAGATAAACGTATAAACCTATAGTTATAGACCTATAGCAATACCTCAATATTACAAATTGCATGTAAAACGGAGAAATAAATACGTACTATGGTCTATGAAAACATTAATAAACGGAAGTCTTACTTGTGAAATCGAATTTTAGTGATTCTTGCATGATATCAATAATTATCTATATAAACTCAAAAATGCAGGATTATGTTTGAAATGTATTAATCGCATATTTTAGCAGATATAGGGAAAGAAATAAATTATGAATTGTTAACATAGATTAATGCATACTTTAACAATAGGTATATATATATGAACCCATATAGAGTAATAATATTACTCTAGGTATGTATGAACCATAGATGGGTACGGAATATTATATATATAATTCAATCAGCTGTAACATTCCAATAATTCAAGTCTCAAGATATCTATGTATTGTACAACAAAAACCTTAGATAAATGTATAATACCTAATTAATAATATACATGATTTAAGACAAAACACTTGCACCGAATGAGCTCCGCGTTTGCTGCCGAGAATTTATTGACATATTGTTAATGCGAATAAATAATGATAATAATAATAAGTAATAACATATATACCTACCTGATAAAATTATTTGTTGTGGATGATACATAGATTATTAATACTAGGTAAACGAAACACACTAAACTACCTACTGTTACATTACTAAACTGACTTAATAACTAGCAAACTTTATTTTTCAACTCAAATATCGATACCTACATCATAATCGTTGGTAGGCACTAGCGGTAATGACAACTGACTAGAACACAATTGTATGATATGATCGTTATGGTTGTAGATATTACCTAATAAATTATAAGACTTAATAACTAAAAAAATTAGAAAATAGAAAGTGAATAGACACCCTATGTGCAAAATCTAGTTACATATCTATCACATAACAGTCGCACTGTGAAGTGAGAAGTTAATAATTTTTTCTCAGTAACCACTCTGAGACAACTCACAGACGCTTAACGCCCAGTTTTGTGAAGTTCATCTGTGTGATGTCTCAAAAAGAATGTAGTAGTACCATCACAATGTAACTACTATGTGATATCTATGTTAAGTATTAGGGAATGCATTTTTATAATTTAAATGCTTATCATA
>NW_019100996.1:0-19443 GCF_001856785.1 Myzus persicae | reverse complement strand
AGAAAAAGTTGAAAATTGTATTCGAGTTTGGGCCACAAATTATAATGTATCTCGAAATTGTGCTAATGATGTCTTAGGTATGTTTAGAAATAAAGGTGTTAATGTACCAAAAGATATTAGGATAATTCTCCACACACCTACTTTGCATCCCATTATAGATATTTTAAAATGGACTAGGACTTTAAATGATTTGGAATATTGGAAAGCTACAGAATACAGAGCATTTTTGCTTTATGCTGGTATTATTGTGCCATAAGAAAGGATTTTTATAATAATTTTTTGTTACTGTTTATTTCTATCCGTATCCTTTCTTCAGAAATCTGCTTTTCACATAACATAATTGCCAATGAATTGATTTTAAAATCTGTTGATAAATTTGCATTATTATATGGTCGTGAATATGTTAATTATAATGTGCATAACTTAATACATTTGCCTTTTTATGTAAGATCTTAAAATCTTCCACTACATTTATTTAGTGCCTTTAAATACGAGAATTACCTTCAACAAATCAAAAAGTTTATTAAATGTGGTAGATATCCATAACAGTGTGTATATATACATAATGGATTAGTGCTCTTTAAATAATACTGTAAAAGTGTAAACCATTATAGGCACCTTTCATATTAGCAGCGCCATCAAAAGAGCAACCACCAATTTTTGACATATCAATATTTAGTTAAAAAAATTCATTTGAAATTAAATTAAATAAGCCAATACCGGTAGAATCATGAGCAATAGTTAGTTGCAATCGACATAAAATAAATAACAATTTATTAAAATAAAATGTAGACACTGGCTTCAATTTTTATAAATTATTATGATATGCATCTAATAACTTTCGTATTATATTACATATAATGTAACCCAACATAAACATATTATGTTGACGCAACGATTTTGCTAATTTTATCATTAACCACCCAAATATACCGTACACAAGCAATACGTTTATTTCGTTATCTGTAATAAAAGAGTTCAGAATTTCCAGAAATAGAACCATTTATTCCACTAATACTAATTCAATTCTGACCGTATCGCAGCTTGCAGGCAGCCAACCAATGACAAATTTATTAATAGTAAATAATAATATTGACATACTGTCAATTGGGAAGTCGAAATTGTACTGGTTTTATGTACTCTTATACCATATTAATATATTATTATTAGATCTACATAGACACATAGTAATATGTTACCAGCTACTATATTAGTAATATTATTTACAATTATTAATAAATAAATAAAATTATTATGAGATCTAAAACAAAAATGTAATAAAATAATAAATCGACAAGCCAAGGGCCCCGAACCCCCGACTTGTTGAGGCAATTACAATTTATTGTACAAAATATTAAAGTATTATAGTGTAAACTATTGAAACGAACCATGGGGCGCCATCTGCCGATTATTTCATTATTATTCTAAACCGAAAATTTAATGATAATTAAAAACGCAAGATGGCTCACCCGAGGAAAGTCTCAATAAATGAATATTCTGAGTTATTATAATAGGATTTTAAAACGAACTTCTTCAATGTAGCGAGAAAAATTAAAATAATATAATAGCAAGATACATATAAAACATTTTAAAATCATTAAAACAATACTATAAACATTAAAAAGTCATGTAAATAACAAAAACAAAAAACTCCTCTCAAACGAAAAGTGAATCATTCAAAGATATAACATACCATGTTTTAAACAACTCACGGTAATACGGAGTAAGTATTTATTTCATAATTGTACTTACTCCTATTTTAATTCGCTCACTAATTACCTATGCTTGTCCTATCTGGGGAAACTGCTCAGTGACACACTTAAGAAAAATACAAATTTTCCAAAATAAAGTATTAAGAATAATAACAAACGCACCATGGTTCATACGCAACGAAAATCTACATAAAGACCTCCGAATCAAAAAAATTCAAGATCATATAAAAGATCTAGCAGAAAATTTCCACAGTTCACTCCAAAAATCAACTGGCTCAATACACTTCAACTTACACATACGTCCACCACCTCAAAGACGACTAAAACGCGGTCGCCCGCACGATCTTATTCGATAATGCTATTAAATAACTAGTCACTACTGTAATTATCGCTCTTAATTGTAATTGTAAATACTTATATCATGTTAAAATTAGTCAAAAAAATTATGTTATTTATCCATAGATGTAGATAGCCTTATAGGCTAGGAATGTCTTATTTAAAATAATAATAAAAAAAAAAAAAAATTCGCAATTAATCAATTTTTGGAAGCCACCAATTTATGGTGGCTTATTATAATAATAATTAGATTTAATGCGTCGCCACCTTCCGGAACTTGGTCAAAAAAATTAAAAAACCACGCGCCCGCCCGTACATAGGCAGCACGAAAACATTGTCCCCTGGGCTGTTCGGTCACATATTACTATGTCTCCGAAAGCTTTGTAGCTCCTAGACTTGTTTTCATCTTATAGAGAATTTTCCTGGATTTCTGAATATATAGGTTTAATGCGTCGCCACCTTCCGGAACTTGGTCAAAAAAATTAAAAACCACGCGCCCGCCCGTACCTAGGCAGTACAAAAGCATGGTCCCCTGGGCTGGTCTGTATGAGGGCACATAATGATGTATTTGAATTTCATGGCGCCATCTCGTTGTTGACGGTAGTACAATTGTTGAGTGCCTTAAATATAATAAAACGCAACCGTGACACAAGGCCTGTTATCACTAGTCGTCCGAGAAAATAGTCCCCTAGCTATCATGGTCCCCCAACTTCACACTCGTTATAATAGGTAGTAGACTCAGTAATTATGTGACACAGTGTGAAATAATAAAAAAAAAAACTTTTATTTTCTTATATTGTCTACGCTCCCATCTTTGTGCAATTTGAGCTTCCTCATTACTTGTAATTAAATTTAAAACACATTTATGTGTATATTATATGTATATAAGATAACAATATTTTCTTTTGTTAATTTAATTTATATCACTAAAGTGATTTGACAATCAAAAAAAACATATAACAAGGAAAAGATAAATTATACAATTGTATTTATTTAAACTCACGGTTTCCTTGGTTAATATTTGAATTGATAGACGTGTGTCTGTTAATTATTTGTAAGTTGACTGGATCACGTCCTCGCACAATACAAATATGCTGTTGGAAAATGATACTCTTAAAGAGCGGTGGCACGACGATAACGGCGATGTAAATAATACTCGTATAGAGCGGTACGACGATAACGGTGACGTGGGAAGCTCCACTTCCTAGATGGCACGACGATAACGGCGATGGCTAGGTATTCGTACTGTCTAGTATGACGGTGGGGATACCACGTCCTAGGCCAGTACCAATAAAGCGGCGGCGGTACGACGAAAGTGGCGACGGGATATTTCCTCGACGGCTCGACGATGGCTAGCGGTACTCGTACTGTCTAGTATGACGGTGGATATACCACGTCCTAGGCCAGTACGAGTAGAGCACTACTACGGGAGGAGCGACAACAATATATTTCTCTGGGTCGTTTGACGGTGGATTGACCACGTCCAACCTCAGAGAAAAATATTGGTGAAAACGAAAGACGATTTTTGTGTTGTTCGCGGGGCCTATTTGCTGACCGTCTCGGTGGCCACCGTGAACTATAATGATGGTTTTTGATATTTCCTTTTGTGTGTTTTTACCGGTTTCATTGATTGCTGCAGGAATATGTGGGTGACGGGTAGCATCGGTGGTGATATTGTATGTATTATATATATTCTTTTTTTGTAGGGTGATGAGTTTAACATGATTTAATTTATGAATGTATTACGGGCACTGAACTCTATACATGGAAGGCGCATTGTATACAATTCATGTAATGAAAAGTGTCCCTATATCGGGGGCCGCCATTTTGATTCCGTTAGTGTTTCACTCCATGAAAAACATGGAGAAAAAAATTAAATTATCTATGATTATAATATTGACAAAATAAAATGATAAAAACAATATGGTTGACCATGTCAAATTTTGTCAAGAGGAATGAGGATGAGGACATGACTACATGAGGTATTCAGGTAAACTACAACTCCATTGTCCATAAAACTTATAAGACTGAACATTGGAGAATAAGTGTTCAACAATCAACATTGTACGTTTTACTCATTTTTATTTGCTTACTTCAAACATTTTGGAATATAGCTAATCGTGTAAGTATTTTCCGCTTATTCTTAGTGATCATTTCACAGTTTATTTGTGAAAGTTTCTAATTCTGATGAAACACAGTGATATGGTTTTAATTAATATTGTGATGTGATTTTCTTCAGAATCAAAGACATGAGAATCAAGATCTTTGAACAAACGTTTGTCAATTAGGCGACTCAATACTGCTATAGCAATATTTTGTGCAAAATTGTGTTGACTAAATTTCATTATGTCACATTTCAATCGCCGGTATAGGAGTTCTGTCATTTGGCAGATAGTAATGACATCACTAGCTGGTGTTATCAAGCCTCCGCGATTTTTCTGCAGAATTAGATTAATGCGGTTGTCTTGTAAGTTACCTTTATATAGTGCTGCCATGCACTCATGGCACTTGATTCGTTTTCTTACCTAAAATGTTATTATTCAAATATTAGATAATTTTGAAATATTGAAAAATTGAAAAATAGTTTACCATTCGAAGAATCCTGCAGTTAAAGCGATTGCATTTTCAGAAAATTCTGAAAGGACAAAATAATTTGGTGGCATTTCCAATCCAATGTCTAACCAATCTTTTTGCAGTTCTTTTTCTCGATCAATATCAAAATTAGGTAATAAACTTAAAACATCATCTAAATCTTAAATTTCGCATTCTTCATTTTCCTCAAAGTTTACCTCTGAATAAAATGATAATCCACTAGTTTTTGATGTACTTGCTTGATTTATGGTACTTTCATTTGCATCAACAACATCCATTAAATTAATTTTCTTAAAATAAATAATTATTAAATCTATTCAAACATTTCTGTATTTAACTATATTTTGCTTAATATCCTACCGGCAAAGACAAACTAGGCACAGCGTTTATCTTTAACTTTTTAACGTTAACATCAATGCCATCTTGATTGAAGTCACTGTTTAAAAAGTGGTGCTGACATACGAAGTAAGTTTTTCCTGGTTGAATATTTACTAGACCTATAGCAATTATCCACTGTTCTGCTCTTTTCGTATCACCAAGAGGAATCCTAAATTTATTTTACACTTGTTTAAAATTGTATGGTTTTATTTTTAATATTTGTTATTGGACTAAAAATGTATTTAATTAGTATGTGAATTTTGTACTTTTTGGCCTTTTTAAGTGTTCTTATGTATTGCAAAATGTCATTAAGTTTATTGTTATGTCTTTTAGGATGCAGTTGGGTTGAGGTCGTTAAAGAATATAGATACACAAGTACATTTTTTAATTTTTATTTAACCACATGCGACATGCTTACGACTTATAGTGAACTAATATGTTGTGAACAACATACATCATAACCTAACAATATAGATTAACAGTGAAACAGTGTTGCCACATAACATTACCCCCTTTTTTTTTTTTAAAGCAGAACAAGATCCAAATTTACAAAAAAAAGAAGTAGGTATAAATATACCTAATATAGGTAAATATAAACTACTATTCACTATAACATGATAAATAATAGTAGTAACTTTTTACTCAGTCTTACTAACTAAGTACCCTTTTTAAAACAATTAAACATAATTACTTATGCTTATTACAATATTTTTTTACATTTTACATTTTACAACATTTCACAAAATTAATTAATGCCTAAGGTTGATACCTATCAGGTGCCTTACGCTCTCTCACTGGATATCGGCGTGTTGTCAACTCTGTACCGAATGTATCATTAATGTTTGTTGTATTATTGGAATGTGAGCCCAAGTTACTGAAACTAAGATCTTCACACACCGATAAAGACTTAGGTGAATGGAGATCATCAGCTAGATAACTCTTTCTCATTTGATTAAGATGCACTTTTTTTATTTTTTCATTTACTTTAACCAAATAAACTACAGACCCAATTTTTTTTGTTACTCTACCCAACTCCCAAGTATAACCCTTTTTATTAATAAAGTTCTTCTTAATCAAGACTTTGTCATCAATACTAAATTCCCTGGTGACAGGTGTATTTAAATCTAACTGCACTTTACTCATAGGGATTAACCAAGATAACTGGGTCCTAGGTCTAAATTTAAACATAAGTTCTGCTGGAGCAACCTGTGTAGTTGTACAAGGTGTATTACGGTAATTAGATAAGCACCCTAATAATTTATTCTTCATCGCTTCTTTCCCCGGTGGACACCCAGCCACAACATTCTTTAATAAGTATTTTTTTATGGTCTGAACACCTCTTTCAGCTAACCCATTAGAGGTTGGGTTATAAGGAGGTGAATTCATATATTTTATATTATTTTTAAGTAAAAACTGTTTAAAGTTTTCACTGTTAAATGGAGGCCCATTATCAGCTAATACTATTGCTGGCAACCCAAAACAAGCAAAACAAGATTTTAGTTTATCCACTACAGACTTAGTGTCAGTACTCTGCATTAGCCATACCTCAATCCACTTGGAATAGTCATCAATTAAAATTAAAAACTTGCACTGCTGGGCATCAAATAAATCTAAATGTAAGCGCATCCAAGTTTGTGAGGTTTCTGGCAAAGGAGTATATATTTTTTTAATTTTATCATACTGATTCATTTGACATGGCATACATGATTGTACATACTTTAAAACATCAACTTCTATAGTAGGCCACCAAACATATGAACGAGCCAACAATTTACAACGCACAATACCAGGATGACCCTTATGCAGTATCTCTAAGACTTGTACTTGCAAACGTTTAGGAATGACAACACGATTACCAAACAAGATACAACCAGATTCAAGCGACAACTTAAGACGGTTTTTATAAAATGGTTTTAACTCAACATTCAGCTGTGAAAAATGTGGCCAACCATTATTTAAACAACCAACCACTTTTACTAGTATCTCATCCAAGCAGGTTTCTTGTTCAATATTCTTAAACGTTAGTAACTTTTCTTCAAACGATGCTACCACCGACACCAAGCAACATTCATTATCTACTGATTCCTTAGACTCTAAAGGTAAACGTGAAAGACCATCAGCATTAGAATTGCATTCTCCTTTTTTAAAAACTATTTCATAATTGTAAGCAGCTAATATAATAGCCCAACGTTGCAGACGTGCAGCAGATAACTGTGGAATACTTTTAGACGGTTTAAATATTTGTTTTAACGGCTCATGATCTGTCACTAACTTAAACGGACGGCCATAAATAAACTTATGAAATTTGCGGACACCAAAGATAATAGCTAACGCCTCCTTATCTAACTGACTATAACGCTTCTCAGTCTCAGATAAAGTGGTGCTTGCAAACATAATAGGATGTTCCCTATCATCTATGATATGGCTTAAGACTGCACCAATACCATAAGCACTACTATCTGTTGCTACAACCAAAGGTAAATTACTATTGTATAACACCAGACAAGACTTTTCAGCTATTAAATCTTTTGTCTTGATAAATGCTTTTTCACATTTTGAAGACCAATTCCACTCAGACTTTTTACGAGTAAGGCTTAATAACGGTTCCATTACATCAGATAGTGAGGATAACGACAAAAATTTATGATAATAATTTAATAGACCTAAATAAGATTTGAGTTGAGTCACATTTACTGGAACAGGTGCATTTTTAATAGCATCCACTTTCTCTGGATTAGGATACAACCCACTACCATTCAACCGATAACCAAGATAATCGATGGACTCTTTAAAAAAATTACACTTTTCTGCATTAATTTTAATATTATACTTTTCAAACCGACTTAAAACGCTTCCTAAGTGCATTTTACATTCATCTAAATTTGCACCTCCAACCACCACATCATCTAAGTAAGCTGCAACTCGTGGAATACCTCTGACAACAGAATCCATAACTGACTGAAAAATTGGTGGTGCTGATTTTAACCCAAAACACAATCTATTAAAGCAATACAAACCAACATGAGTATTGACAGTCAATAAATGTTTACATGAATCAGCTACACTTAATTGTAAATATGCATTAGTAAGATCCAACACACAAAAATATTTACAACCTGATAGTGAATTAAAAATATCATCAATTTTAGGAAGGGGGTAATAGTCCATTTCCACATACCTATTTACTGTGACTTTCAAATCGACACATAACCGGATTTTACCATTCTTACGTGGAACACACACAATTGGAGATGCCCATTGACTATGTTACACTTTTGTGATGATACCTTGGCTTTCTAAAGCGTTCAACTCTTTAATCACCTGATCTCTAATCGCATAGGGAACATCATACGCTCTATGGAACACTGGAACCACATTTTCTTTTAGCACAATAGTAGCCTCAAACACCTTTATTGGCTCCACATTTTTAGAAAATACTTTAGGATATTTAACTTTTAACTTTTCCACTGACCTATCATTCACCACAAAACTTCCACTTGTTTAGTACACACAATCTGACTCCTCCACAGTGGGTTAACAATGTCTAACCAATCTCTACCTAACAGCGGTTTTTTTAGACTATTATCAGTAATGACTAAGGGTAGGTTATTATAATAATGATCCTTTATACTAATATTAACTATAATTTTACCCATGGTTTTCATAGACTTCCCATTTGCAGTGATCAACTTAACTTCACTTGGCTGAAGTAAAAAACCCGACAACTCTGCATTATAAACATTCATTGGTAACAGAGTGACAGCTGCGCCCGAATCCACTTCAAAATCTAAAAAAAGTGTTATCATTAATACAAACAGTTGTTTTAAGGGCGTTACTAAAAACGTTATTAATTTCTACATTATTCACAGACTTTTTATTATTTCTACACATATGAGAAGTGTGTCCCTTTTTTGAACAGTTGAAACAAACCCAATCCTTGGCTGGACACTCTGACTTTGAATGAGATTTTCGACCACACCGACCACAAGCATTTCCATGACTGGAGTTTCGCACACCAACATACTTCTTTTTTTGAATGGCTTTTGACGATACATCTTCTTGTTTGTGAGATTGTAGTTTGGATGACTGATTTTTGAATTTTTGACAAATAGACAAGGTCTCTGCCTCAACACGCTCATGCATGACGGCTGTATTTTTTCTTACAGTATCCATATCCATTACAGTTTTGCACGCAGAATCGAACGATAGTGCACTAGGTTCGGCTAATAGTTTACGTACCATTATGTCATCACTTAAACCGGCAACCAACCGATCTCTTAAAGCTTGATCCAAAAATGCATCAAACTTACAGCTCGAGGCAAGGCGACGCAATTCAATGATAAAATCGTTGACTGATTCACCTTCTTTCTGCTTCCTCGAGTTAAACTTGTATCGTTCTGAAATTACTAGCTGTTTTGGACAATAGTACTCTTTTAATTTTGAGATGACTGTCTCAAATTTTTGAGTTTTAATTTCACCAGGCAACATTAAGTTTTTTAATACGGCGTACATTTCTGGACCGATAAGCACAATAAGTGAAGACACCTTATCGTTATCCGATGCCGCACCATTCACAAAAAAAAAAGCTTCCATTCTTTCCAGAAAATTTTCGAATGGTTCACTATTGTCATATGGACTAATAGCACCAAAACTTGTTTTGGTTATTAACACAGTTTTATTACCTGTAGACTGACTTGGCTGATCACCTGAACCCATTTTTTTTCTTTAACTTCGACCGCACACTCTTGACCGGTTCGCACAAGACATATGTATTATAAACACAAAACAAACACGCATTCGTCGCCAAATGTTATGTCTTTTATGATGCAGTTGGGTTAAGGTCGTTAAAGAATATAGATACACAAGTACATTTTTTAATTTTTATTTAACCACATGCGACATGCTTACGACTTATAGTGAACTAATATGTTGTGAACAACATACATCATAACCTAACAATATAGATTAACAGTGAAACAGTGTTGCCACATAACATTTATGTGAAAATAAAATAAAGTTAATTTTGTAATAACTTAATTTAACATAGTTAATAGCAGTTTCATTTATAAAATTTAAAAATGAACTAGAATTTTTTGAATTAATATATTAATTGTTTAGTTAACTAATTTATCAAATGCTTATATATTTTCTTGCAATTTTAGATTAAGAAAAAAAATATAATCAACTGTAACTACTACTTTTGAATATAAATATTGTAATTTACTCGAACATGCTGACTCTTTTGGCATTTTTCAATCAACAACATGGAACACAGCATTTTCTCGCCATATTTAAATATTTTATTATTTATATAACAGCTTTTAAATAAAATACTCAGTTAGTATACACTTTCATTGGTATACTGAGAATGCCAATATATTCCAAAATGCCTTTTCTACTAAGTTTTCATAGAATCTTATCCACCATAACTGCCCTAATAGTATTATAATTGCAATGATAACTGGCCTGATTGTATTATATTTTCCATGGAATCATAATCCCAAAAATTAAACTTCCAACTAGTTAGGTGCACTGAACTCTATAACTATATAAAGTTCAGTGGTTGGGGGACCCCAGGCCCCTCGTTAGCTAATTTCTGTGAGAATGTTGTTTGAATTATCTAAGTCACACCTGTAGGTCGGTCAAAACTTATGATAATTAATAAGGTGATGAAAAAGAACAATCAGTTGATCAAATTATCACTTTTATTATTTAATTAAATTAGTTACATAATTTATTAATTTTCTTTGATTATTGGGAATTCTATATATTATCAATTTGTAATTTCATATCTAAAAATATAATTTTAAAAAAAGCGGTAAATGTTTCCATGCATTATTGTTTATTCCATGAAAACGGAATCAATATGGCGCTGTCCGTATGGGGGTCACGTTTAAAGATTCTATGCGCCTTCCATGTATAGAGTTCAGTGATTACGGGCCGAAAGATTGATGTGGATGCGCGCCATCTGTCGTGGTCTTCTATAATTTATCTTCGTACGTAGCTTGGAGTAGTTATTTGGTTGTCGGACGGCGGCGCGTCGGTGCACGGTGGCCGACAGAACGTTGTTATTATTCAACCACTAAGCGCGCTACTGATCGCGTAAAAGTTATGTGTATTTTATGTCTCGTTTCACCTATGTCAAAAATTGTTGGTTGCTCTTTTGATGGTGCTGCTAATATGAAAGGTGCCTATAACGGTTTACAGTATCATTTAAAGAGCACTTATCCATTATGTATATATACACACTGTTAAGGCCTTGCTTTAAACTTAGTTATGGTAAATTCAACTGAATGTTGTCAAAATGCTGAATTGCTTTTTGGTTTAGTTCAACAATCTGCCACATTTTTGTCTGATTCACCTAAAAGAACAAAAGTTTGGTCTGATTTAACTAAAAAAACGCACAAATGTCACGATAAGCTAAGGAAATTAAATTTGATTGGAGCCACTAGATGGTGGAGTGAAGACAAAGCTTTAACCTCTATTATACAATTTAATGAGCCTAATATTGAAATACTATTCATACATTTTTTGTTACAAATAATTTCTAAGGATTCAAAATTTGACGCAAAAACTAAATTTATCAATCTTTTGAAACTTTGGTCTAAATTTGAAGTTATATTTACTGCGGCTATTTATATTGATATTTTTAGTATAATTTCTCCTGTTTCTACATTTTTGCAGTCTCGTTCATTAAATTACCTTACGGCTTTTAACATGACTAAAAACTTATTACATGAAATTTAAAAAAGGAGAGATAATTCTGATCAAAAATTTATTAAGCTTCATTCTGATGTCCATAATTTTATACAAAAAATTAACAATGCATTTGAATCAAATGGTGATGATTTTAGTAAAAAATGTTTAGAGAAAGTTAGAGTAGCTAAAAAAAAAAAATGCCAGGAGAACCTGATGAGAGACCTTCTCTTTCAACATAAAACCGATTTAAAGTTGAAACATATATCTATATATTAGATGTTATGACATGTAGTATAGAAAAGAGGTTCATCAGTAACTCGGAGTTACTTAATGATTGTATCCGTCTAGATCCTAAAAAATTTAAATCTATTAAAAATGGTTTGCCTGATAATTCCCTGGTTAAACTTGGTGAATTAACTTATAATATTAACATATTTTAGCTTCAGAATTACACCAATTTGCTATTCAATTTGATGCTATAACTAAAACTTTTAATGGAACAATGTCTGTTACCGATAATCAATCCCATGACTATGAATCGGATTCTGAAAGAGAACAATCTACTAAAGAATCATTATATTGTAAAGTTTGTAATAATTGTTAAAGATGTGCTTTTAACATTTTACATGATATGGTTCAACAATAATGTAGTTTTAATAATATTTACTTATGCTTATAAATTTGTGTTGACATTGCCATGTACTCAAGTAACACGTGAACGCACATTCTCAAAATTAAAAAATATAAAAACCAAACTAAGATCCCTTAATTCACAAGATATTATGGAAACATTATTACTGATTAATATTGAAAGAGATTTTACAGTTGATAAAGATATGGTTATCAATAATGTGGCTAAAAGTTCAACAGAACTAACTAGAATATTGTTTTAAAATAAGTTTATAAATTATAATTATAATAAGTAATCCAAAATTGTTTGTATTGTATAATACAATTATCATATTTTGAAATTTTGTTATAACTACTTATGTGATGTAGGTTGGAGTTTTTATTAAAATTAAGTATGACAAAATTTGACTTGTTTTTCTTCAAAATTATATTAAAAAATAAAATTTATATTAAACTAAAGTCCAAAGGATATAATATAATGTTATCTTGTTTGTTCTATTGTAAATTTATGTGAGATAGTACCTAACTAGTTATGTACTTATGTATGGTTTAACATAAGTAGTTGGTAAGATAAGTAAGTAGAAAAAAATAATTTTAACAAAAGCATTTTTGTATAGCTTCAAAACATTAATTTAATTAAAGGTCCCAAATATATGTGTGTATGTATATATTTATATACATGTAGGTATGCAATTATATGTATCAAATTAAACTTTTATCTAAAAAATAGCTTTTGGGGGCCCTTTATAGAGATTGCTGATGGGGCCTTTTGGAGTCAGTCCAACACTGTCAATAGGTATTTATACAAATAGTCTTCCGTTGCTGCAGTATATAAAATATAAAACGATATTTCCACTTTACTTGTCAATTTATTTATAAAATAAATTATGTTGAGACATCTCATCTGTACATAGTGCATGACAATTTATTCATATAAGCTACGTAGTTTGACAATTACACACACTCTGATGGCTGATCATAATACACAAGTACCTTTATCATACGTATCTAGTTTAATTTTAGCTTCAAGTTGTACGCGAGTGTGTAACCGTGGAACTACTAAAACCAAATATAGGAAATTATAAAATTGCACTACACGTGTACGTGTGAATTGATTATTCGAGGTACAAGTGATGAAATTGTTAATACCCTTAATACGTATGTAGCAGCAAAAGGAATTGAATGGACGAAATGTGTCGGTTTATGTACGGACGGCGCCCGAGCCATGTGTGGTAGGAACAGTAGTGTTATTACTAAAATTCGTGAAATTAATCCTAATGTACCATGGATGCACTGCAATATCCATAGGGAGGCATTAGTATCAAAATCGTTGTCAGATGATTTTAGAAGTGTAATAAACATGTCTGTAAAAATAATGAATTACATTAATGCAAGGCCGTTGCAGTCCAGTTTATTTGAGAAATTTTGCGAAGAAATGGGCAGTAATCACAAATCACTTCTTCTTAACACTGAGGTACGTTGGCTATCGAGGGGAAAAGTTCTTACAAGACTTGTCAAACTTCGTGAAGAAGTCATGCATTATTTGGATAAAAAAACCGATTACGTTAAATTATTACTTAATGAGAAGTTTATCTTAAAACTTACTTACTTAGCAGATATATTTTCCAAATTTAATTAACTTAATTTATATTTTCAAGGGTTAGGCGGAGATATATTTTCAGTTCACGACAAAATTCGAGCATTTATGAAAAAACTTTTGCCGTGGAAAAATAATATTGAGAACAAGATGTTTGACTGTTTTGAATCATTTTCTAATTTCATAGTTGAAAATCAAATAGAAGTTGATGACAGCATTATTACATCTATTTCTGATCCTTTACATACACAGAAAGATAATTTTGATTCATATTTTTTGAGAGACACGGAGAACTATCAACAAATGAGATTGATTTCAAATCCTTTTGAAGAACATGACATGAAAAATGAGTTATCAATAAGAGCTAAAGAAGAATTAATCGAACTTTTCGAAATATTGTATCTAAAATGAATTTCAATCGAAAAAAATTAATAATTTTCTGGCTATCTCTTCAAGAAATTTATCCAACTGTTTCCGATGAAGCTGTAAGGTTTCTACTCGATGAAGCGATGAAAAATAGGAAGCAATTACATTCTACACATTAAATCTATATTATACTAATCAAATAATTAATACTTCTTTTTTACTAACTAAATAAATAATTATAAAAATATATTGATAAAATCTGTCTTTTTAAATTTTTTGTCACAAGCAACTGATTTACTATAACAACAAAAAAAAAAGGTCATTCGTTGATTCATTGATATTATGGGTCGCCAAAATTTAAAAATTTCCCAAAGTGGGTCGTACAATAAAAAGTTTGGGAACCTTTGCTATAATACATTGTAATCAATATTATTAATTATATAAAATGTAAACCTGTATAACTGTAAAATGTAAATATATAATAACTGTATTGTAAACAATTTAGTCAACTTGTACATTGAAATTGTAAACATTCTTATTGTATTAATATTTTAAATATTTCTGTCTTTAAAGACATAAATCTTTATTTTTAGGGGTGAGATAGGCCAGTCAGCAATGTTCATACTTCGGTCCATTTTTTACGGAAAATTAATAAACTTAATAAAGTCAATTTTTTATCGAATTTCTATTCAATTATGATTTTTGCTTATCAGTTATCACAGTAATGGTTGATTATTTATTAGTTTTTACCTTACATAAATATGATAATATTAAAAGACTGGCTACAAATGTTAGTGATTTTACTGAACCACGGCCTAGCCCACGAACAGACTACAAACTATCTTTTATGTAGACAGCAAAACAAGATTTACAAGAACCACATCATACAACAAATATTTGATAAACATCTATAAATATTTTTGCCAGTATAATGATTATTCTTAAATAATTAATTGCAACAAATAAAAATAAAATATATAAGTACAATTCTGATAATAATGTATTTATTTACAATAAATATGAAATATAACTGAACTTTCTTGTAAGTATAAAAATTACCTAATGAGCATCCATTTCATTTCCGTGGAAGTGGCACCTAATCGATCGATTATAGTATCATAAGGTACAATCATGCCACTTTCACGATTCATAAACATGAATACTTCTAATTTGTCGTCAGATAGAGTTGACCTAAGTCTAGTTTTTATATTTTTAAGTATTGAAAAACTCCTTTTACAACATACTTCAGTAAAAGCTAAACTTAAAATTACCTTATATACCTTATATAAAACATTGTAATTTGGTATATGAGTCACTAATGTGTAAGGAATGCACATGAAATACACGATTTACAACTATTTTTTTCGGATAATGCACATTTTAAATCATCTTCCATATCTGAGTGGTTTTCATTTTCTTCTTCGAAAAATTCATCATTACAATCTCGATACAGAATACTAGCATCTATATTTGGTATGGCCTCGTAATTTTGAGCAAATTCTATCAACTGACGTTGAATATTTACAACATCGATCTTGGCCATGGATTTTGGACAATGATTCTTCTGGAAACAAAAATCAGGGAGTTTTTAATTTTGAAAATGTTCTTGGATCAAAAAATGCAGCATCTTGAATTAGATCCTCGTTGATTATATACCTAAACAAGTAAAATAAGTATGTCATTAAAAAATATTGCTTTAACTATAACAGTAAAAAATTAACAAAACTAATATTTTCAAAACATAATTATACTAAAACATACCTGTTGCTTAATTTAGTGAGCGCGTTGTTATAAACAACTTTATAAACTTCTACTTCAAACAATTTCTTCTCATCAACTAGTCTTTCGTCTGCTGTCAGTTCACCTGACATTTTATTTTTAAAACGCATTCTTTTTTTCATAAAAGTACTTGACCAAAATATATTACCCGTTCCATCCATTTTTTCCAAAATTGTTTGTAAATATTTAATAAATTCAGTAGTTCTTATAAAAATAATTTCAAAATTATTAACTCCTTCAATTAATTTTGCTTTTAAATTATGCAACAATTTATATCCTTGGGTAATGGGTATAATTTAATTTTTTCGACTGTAAGCACGATGATGCAGTTGAACTTTTAACGAACAGTGACTGGAACACATACGCTGTCAATATAGTTTCAAAGTTCAGTAAGTTGTTTATAATATTCAGAACTTCTGAATCCAAGATCAAAATCTTTACCATTTGCAACAGCTAGTAATGCTTTAATTACTGTTATAAATCTATGTTTTTCTTTAGTTGGCATGAATAACGGATCAAATACGTTATTTAACGCAACATGTCTGTTCCTCCACCTAGTTTGTCCTATTTTTTGAAGGCGTAAAATTTATTCACTTCCAACAGAATTTTCAATAACATTTTGTTTCCAAATTCCCATTCTTTTATATGATTGACTAAAAATTATAGACAAACGATCCAGTAATCCAAAAAGATTTATAGCTTCTCAACACGAATCAGAAGCTTGTGTAAGTGTAAGATTTAAAAGATGACTAAAGCAATGTGTGTGAATAGATTGAGGTGCATCTTTTTTAATGAGTGCTTGTAAACCACTTAAATTCGTGGCGTCATCGTACGCCTGACTTACAATATTAGACAGAGATAACCCAATATAAACATTTTTAATTAAGTTACATAAATCGATTGCCATGATGATTGTACTGGTAAAAATTTAATTAACCGTTCTTTTACTTCAGTTTGAATCACATAACGGACACATACAGCCAATTGATCGGTTACACTTATATCCTGGGTGGAATCTATGAGTAAACTAAAAAAATTTGATTGTTTTACTTCTTTTCCAATTTCCTCTTGTATGCACAGTGAAATTAAATTGATTATTTTATTAATCGTAGTTTTTGAAATAAATGTGTAGCAAGTGATCCACGTCCACGTTCTCCACCTAAAGTTGAACGGTTTTTACTTTTTTCAATCGCAATATTTAGATATTTTTCTAGAATTGGGTCAAATTTAGACCAACACATCAAAAACTCCAAAAAGTTACCATGGTTCATACTTTTATTGTCTAGTGTGTATGCTTGTTCTCCTTTATGAGCTCCATAAGCAATACCTTGTCTGCCAATATAAATAATTCCTTCAATTATTCTTGACAGGAAAAGTCTATGTTCTTGAACTTGAATTGCTCGACGATTTCGTTGATTTATATCAATAAGAGACAAAACGTCTCTAACTTTTTTTGTTTGCATATAAGCGTAAACAGCTTCATCGTGTGTTTTAGAATTATTATGTACTTTAATTTGTTTATAAATATTTTTAGCGCTTATTTGTACACTTAGTACAAAAATGGATCCTTAGTTTACTGAAAAGGCTAAACACACGGCACAAAAAAGCTTTTCATTTTTCCTATCAAATGATAACCAATTTCTAGAAATTTGAGTGTTATCAGTATCAGATAATGGACGAAAATATATTTTATATGCGTTAAATGGTAGTTGATCATACTGTGGCTGTATGGGATGATTTGACATAAAATGTAGTTTTTCAGCCAACGAAGAATTATGAGAAAGTGCTTTAAAATTGTTCGAAGATATGTCTATCAGAAAGTTATCATCTAAGTCTGATTCCGAACTCTGTGCTACTTCATCTTCATGTAGAGAATCGTTGAGAACAATATCATTTTTAAAATCAACTACAGTAGAACTTCGATTATCCGAACCTCCGTTATACGAACCCTCTATTATCCGAACTTTAATTAGCGTATCTGAACATGAAAACTCGTATCCGGCCAGTTGGCCGGCCGGTTTATCGAATTTATCATAACTATTGTTTTTGATTTATTATAAGTACAGTGTTGTGTGCGTAATCTCAAAGGCTCCAAAAGCCGTAAGCTTTAGAGACAAATCAATAAGTACCAAATTGAACTATAGAATTATGTTTATTCAGCAGAAAATATAGTAATAGTACAATAGCGTGTGCGCGTTTGACGAGAAGTTGCTCAGGTCTCCGTGGCTATGATACATCTGCCCAGGCTGTCCCACGGGCTCCCTTATAAGTGGTGGCGGCTCCTTTGATGTAGCGGCACGTGCAGTTTGTATGTGTTCGTGTTTTCGGTTGCTGTTGTTAATTCTTAGATTAGCGATTAGCGATTCTTAGAATTGCGAATCGTGTCCACGATTTCTAGTCATGTACCTGTCCAGTGTTTTATTACATGGATAGGTGCAGATAGTACATATTCATCATTATAATATTTAATTAATATTTTAATTACATATACGGAGTTCAAGACCGTAATAACGTTAAGGTCAATATATTCTATATTAATTATAGCGAATAGGGTGCCTAGAGCGTCAAGGCCCGCAACACCTCCCCGCGAAAAAAAAAGGTTTATGTCTGCAAGACAGAAATCTTTACAATTGTTTTCTGAGTTATTACATTAAATAGTATTTCCATTACAGTTGAGAAATTAGTTAAAATGTGGTACAAATTATTATTTCATTTACATTTTTTTTTTTAATATCATTATGGCTTACGCCATTTACAATAGGTTCCATAGTTCATATTTTAAATAAGTAATTGTGTTAGCGTTTGTATATAATATAAATGTTTTTTTCTTATAAAATAATGATTATATAATATTAATAATAATAAGTGTTAGTTTCCCTTGTATAAATAATGTTTTAAATCCTTCGCCAATTTATGTGAATACTATTCAACATTGTTACACTTGTATGCTTAATAATATAAATATTTTCTTTCTCTTTTTTTTTTTTTTTATTTTATTTTGGGTAATCAAGTATGTATCTAGAGTCGTGTGTCATTTCGATTATTTTCAAAAGTTCCTTACACTCCCCCTTACAATGATCCTTCATAAATAGTTCGATGTTCCTAGTTATTTTATTTAGTCTCTTAAATTCAAAAGGTTGACTAATTCTTTTATTTGCTTTTAATAAGTGTCGACATATGCATATCGATTGTATTTTATCTTCCTTATATCTATATATGTGTACTTCGTTGCCTATGATATCCTTTAATTCTTCAATAAATTTCTTTTCTCTAGAATAAATGTAATGTATATTAATAGGAAACTCTTTACCTCACATCTCATGTGTTTTGTTGTTTTCTTTTTTTTTATATATA
>NW_019100995.1:0-19516 GCF_001856785.1 Myzus persicae | reverse complement strand
AGTCGTGGTATGGTGATGGTTATTTTTTTTAACCAATAGGTATTTATTAAAAAATATAGATATATTGTACACATCCTCCGGTCTTCTGGCTTTCTAAATTCTCGTCAAGTAACCTATGATGTTGTCGATTACTATATAAAATAATAATAATAATATATTGTGTGTATCCAACTGCAGTTAGAGTTCGTATTGTGGCTTTCGTCAATATCGCATTCCGAACGTATCTTTATCAGCAGCGGATGTCGTGCACGTTGCAGCACACTCGCGAAAATCTACCACTGGCGCGTGCGGACAATATAATATAATAGTATAATAGTATATAATATGCAACAGAATAAGAAGTAAAACAAAACAACTCGTCCGCGTGTAGTAATGCTCGGAGTATTAAGAATCTACATTATGGGGTGGCATCTATTTAATATATAAACTCTGTACGGCTAATACGTGCGCGATGAATAATATTATTTATAAATTATAATATTATATTGGCACGATAACGGTAACGTTTGTGTAAAAACAGTATGATCGTCTGGCCGGTGGTTTGTATATTATGTATTATAATATACAACAGCAACAACAATGCACATGATAATTTCATATAGCTACTACACTTGGCAATAAAACATAGTATAATAAATAATAATAATTCTAAAATGTTCTTCGAAAAACATTATAAATTATATACAATAAATAATACTATTAGGTATATATAATAGACACCGGCTATATTTGCCCGGTTTTCTCTTTGTTTAGGGGTCAACACATTTTTATATGAACACAGCAGGTAGGTGGGTCAGCTACCGCCTACCTGTGTCCTGTGACGAGGGTCATGACAGGAGTTTTTCGTTTGACTCCTTTTTTTATAATAATAATACATATTTCTCTTAGAGATTAATTGGATTTTTCTCCTTTTATTTTATTTTATTTTTTTTGTTTGTCGACTGAGATCTGCGAGATTCCTTTGCACAAGTTGCACAACGCCAATTCGTGTGGTTTTATTAGGTATAGATGGATCACGCAGTTATCACAATAATGATGTATAACAATAATTGTGGTCGTCGTGCCGTAATGTCGTTGGGTTGTGATTCACTCGCACGCAGTAGGCCAGGCGAGGTGATAAATTATGTGATATAATATATTGTATTCAACGTTGTATTACAATTTTCATAATATATATCAGGTCCGTGTAGGCTATAGACCTACACTAATTGACATCAAACCTCGGTGTGCTCGAAGAGATGACCGCGCTCCCGATAAACCAGTTTCGTGTAATTTACCGACTTTTGAGATTTTGTTTCGTAAGACTACAATATAATATAATGTATAAACGAATCGACGAGAGCTGCTGTTGCAATACCACGAAATGGAAGGGCCGCATTCCTAAGTCGTTAACGGCGACCAAAAACTATAAACACAAAAATACCCCGCATATACAATACTTGTATATGTATATATTTTGAATAGCGTTTGTACGTTTGATCGCCGTCTTGTTTACATAAATTATATATATACCGGTCGATTCGGAATGTTAATCTCGGCAAAAAATAGCTTAGATGAGCGTGTCTATGAGTTTATAACTATGCGACGATATGTAAAAAAAACAAATTTTAAAAAAAAAACTGCTACTGTTCTCTATCATAATAATATGTAAGTGTGTAACACCACCGTAACGGTAAAAGGAGATGTGTAGGCCACTAATGCGAACAGTGTGCACCTACACACGAGTGTACCGTATTATATTATACAGAGACAGAGGGACATCGGACGGCGACGTTCGAAAAACACAAAAATCGTATCGTTCGAAGTGTTCGGACGAAATACCTACTATAATATTGTACACTGTACACGAAATAATGTTTGATAATATTAACATTCTAGCACGAATACATTACCTATATTTGTTTTATTCTGGTATTTATGTATATGTGTGTAATGTCTTCTGTTTGTTTTAAGTTTCCGTTAAGCGAGGAGGCTGTGTCGCGAGTCACGATGTTATGTGTGTATATATATATATATATATATACGCAAATATTTATGTATACTGTACTTGCCTATAGGTATATTATGTCTGATCTTGTGTCAACAACTATACCTTCGCCCATAACGGACATCACTGCGGTCGTCTATTTCTGTCCGGTCGAGTACGACTCGTGTGTTCAAATTCGGAAATTGAATACGCACAGCTAGGGACGTGATGTTTTAATAACTCTGCCGGGCTATGCATATTATATTTATCTGGCATTTATCTCGACGTGTTTACTTTTTTTCAAAAACTAATCCACGCCGGAAACGGACGAGACGAGAAGTCGAGAACGATCGTCAATGATACAATGTGAATCTTGGTTTTCTTCTCTCTATTTTTTTTCACTCTCGGCCAGCTGCAACGGTTTTGAACACGTGTAAGGCATTACCACGAGGAGCGTTTCGTTTTTTTTTTTTAAGTGCACGTCTCTTAACGTTCTCAATAACATATATATGCGTCACAAAAACATTATAAACCTATAATCTCATACGCATTTTAATATATTATTTTATTTATACGACGCCAGAGTTGAATTCCGTCGTTGCATTTTGGAGATTTCACGTTCGTCAGCTGTTTCTCCTTACAGCTAGCATACGGGAATACAATATACATATGCTATGAACGACTGTTGTTCACGCGACGGTCGTAGATTTTTGTTTATCTAAACTGCCAATTGAAAATTCGACGATACTTCGTTTATTTGAGTTGTAAACAATGCATTATTTGAATAGCTGCAGTATACATTATTATAATAGTATACACAATGACCGCGGTATATAGATGTCCTATACGACGACACGCCTACTGCAGGGTCATCAATGAAAACAATTGAATAACCGACAATTATTTTTGTGCGTGTAGGAAGTATGGCAGGTATACAGAATATTAACCAAGTGTCCCACATCGAGTCCGATTTGTTATACCCAAGTCGGAAACATGCAGTCAAAATGTGTATATCGAATTCATCGGCTAACAGCCCAAAACCATTGTCACTTGTGTCGCGTACACATAAACCTATTTAATATAATACAGCTTATAGGCCATAGCTGTAGACCATTATATTGAAGTACGTGTTGGAGAACCCATCCTATTATTATGCGTATCTATGCATTAACCTGTCGTTTTTAGGAGTGTCGTTTATTCACAGCATATGTGATGCGGATAAGTACTAATTCGAAAAATGCTCTGAAATGGCCTACTAAAAAGAACTCTGTGACCTGTTTTTTTTCTGTTTATAAATACATGACAATAAACCATGCACGCACCTAATCAAATATTTACAAACTTTTTAAATGGCTTGCACACACACACGAATCGGGTGTATGCTATATACTTACACTGCATTACAACAACAATATTAAAATCATTGGCATGCTGGACGTTGCACACACGGGTACTATTTTTTAGGCACTTTTAAAGTCTATAGATGTTATAAAGATATATTTTACAGCATTGCGAGCGATGCCAAATTTTACAAGATAAATATTTTTTTTAAATACTCGTGTATATAATATGAGTATTGTATGTATTATATTGAGTACATCATAGTTATTGTTATGAAATGTGTATAAAAACAAAAACGGCATCTTGGACATCTGCAGTGGATTGTTTTTCCGAGTACCTATACCCCCCCCCCCCTATCTCGCTGAGCGGCGTACGCATTGGCTCTTTTATACAGCCAGTACACATTTCTAATAATATAGGTGGAACCCACGCGTAACCGGACCGAATGGAAAGTGTATTGAACGATTCGTATCGACCACGTGAAAATAAATCGGCTTTGGCACTCGTGCAGATAATATAATATTATAATATTGCGAGCAGATGACCCGGAAGGACCGCGCGAAATCGGGTTACCGCGTTCGGTAGCGGCGGGCGGCGCGATGGCGACATGGCGCGGAGGGCGTGAACGATTGACGCGGGCGCACAAGCAGCTATGGCTAGCTGTCGGGAACTGCGGGCCGCCACTGCCGGGCGCCTACGCGACTTTGACGCTCGCCGGACCGGACTGCCGGCGACCTTGAACCCTGCACCGGTCCGCGACGATGTCGCCGCTCTACGTCAAAATAATAATATTATCATTATTATTATCATCATCAGTTCTCCCCCCTCCCTTCAACTACGACTTTCGTTTACCTACATAATGAAACCACGTTATTTCCCATAATATTCTTACCTATCAATAATCATAATCATAATCATAATAAGTAATTGGAGCAAGGATTTAAATGCAGATCTCATATTCTTCCAGATGTCACAAAACTGTTTTCCGTGGCAACAAAAAATTCGTTTTATCCATCAAAGAACTTAGAAAGGGAAAGTTTTATTTTGCATTTTTTATATAATACATTATGAAGATGGATTTTTCTTGTGTTTCAAGACATTAAAATCTGAGCCGTAGTCTTATTAATATAATATAATGATCGAAACAATGAAATATTATATTGTATTCCGTTGTGTATGTATACGTGACTACGCGCCTATCCTAAGTATACCTATAACGTTAAGTTTAATTTTATTAAAAGTAAACATCTAACGTTTTTTCGTTCTGTAATAATAACTATGCTATATACGACTGTAAAAGAAAAAATAAATAATGCATACTAATTAAGCCTAAGTATATAAAATAAATTATAACATTGATTGTAATCAATGATAAAATTATACACTTCTAAAACACGAATATTTGTTTTTTTATGGTGCCTCGTACAGCGTGCAGTGAACAGTGTTCTCTGTAATATATATTATTATTATCATAATGCATAATAATATTATAATCTTGACGGCCGTTGTCGTTTAGTGAGTTGGTATATATTATGATAATCTAATGTTGTCTCGTGTAGTAGTATATAATACGTGTGACATGACTTCTTCTCTACACGGTTCTGCATGATGTATATAATATATAAATATTAGGTATAGTTGAGAAAAAAACAAGCTTGTAACGTCCAGATAGAGACGATGGCTATCGCGCGCTTGACAAGGAATTATTATTATTTTTGGAATTGCCTATGCGAAATTATGGTAAAAGTAGGTACTTGTATCTCGGCGTACAGCGTGTGTGTTGTACTACTTCATGAATATTCGTAATAGTATATTATTATAATATATATATTCATTTATAGTGGTCCAATTCTATGGTCGTTTGATGGAGGGAAAATATAAGAATTGGTATAGTATATACTATACAACACAATATTAATATTATATTTACACAATATTGGCAAAAAAATGATTTAAAGGTATTTTAAATGAAATTGAATACTGCAATAGTGCTATCGCATGCAATACGCCAATTGCCAATGTATAATATAAATATATTATGTACTTGCGTGCACTGTGCACGCATGTACAAAAACAGGCATGCAAATTGAACGTGAACTCGTGCATCATATTCTACATAATATAAATATAATAATGACGCGTATGTGCACTGTGAATATAAATTGAGGTTAACCTGCGCAATGATGCTAATAATTTCATGATTCATTCGAATTTACGGTAAAACGTTACACATGATCAAAAAATATGTGATTCTAGTCTGTATTATTATTATTATTACCTGGCGTAATTTTTATGGGCCATATATTTTTTCCACTGATATTCATTATTTTTATTCTTCAATTGTCAGGCTTTACTCTATAAAATACAACATCCCTATTGCTCAATACGTGCATTTTGCACGAATATATATATATATATATCTCAATTTATCACAGTGTATGAATTGGAGCATAGTCTTATACAATTGAGTTCTATAAATTAAAATTAAAAAATATATTGTTGCTATTATTTTATACACATAATATAGAAAATAGAGCTTTAAAAAAATGTATTATAACATTAAATATATTATTATTTATTGGACGTAATTATTGTTTTTGAAAGTTCTTCCAAACAATAATTTGGTTTATCTTTTAACCGTTTCTCAATTGCAATACCTAATCATGCGATTGCAGTAATATCCATCTGACTTCCCAGTGCATATCCTGTAATGTTTATATCTAATACACGAATCCATTTATGAAAAATACATCACGTTTATCAATGCGTTGGTTCAATTAATCGAGTGTTTATTTTAAATAGCTATTAAAGTGTTAAAAATGTGACCTTACAATTTTCATTTATCAGATCACACGATTTTTCCGGTTAGGTAAATCCTATTATAATAATTAAAATATTTTATAAAATTTTTTTAGTTCTATTTTACATAACTGAGTACCACCTAACTCAGTTCCCTGTTGACTCTTGTATAGAAGTTGATCAATTACACTATATTTCTCCGTGTGTGCACATATATTATACACCACGGATATTGTATATACATTGAAAATGAAATAATTAATTCTGAACGAAAAAAAGCGAACGCGACCAGTGTACTTCCACGTCCGAACACTTTTAACATCATAATATAAAATATAATATTATAATGATATATTAATGTAAATAATATACGCATCGTTAAATTTCCTTTTCCAGTTTTTATTTCAATCCGTCGGTATAATTGCGACTGCACTCTGTTCCTGTTTAACAAGTCTCGTATACAATGCAAATATTCATAATAAAGAGCCGTCATACCACAGCCGTGGATATTATTATACGCAGTCCGCCGTCATAAATTAAACTAAATACTTTAGCTAGAGGATTTGCGAATCGCGATGAGCTCGAGCTCGATACGTGGGAAAATGTCGAACGCGCATTGCTCCGGAAAATTCAGGCCAACGAAGCGCGTTCCGAACGACTTTACACGGGCACTCGTATGGTCGTGTGTGTGTGGGTTTCGTCAAAGTCCGGTGATCCGAACCATTATGTACAATATAATAATACAATATTGTATGCTCTACGACAGTCTGTGTCGCGTATATTATTACTATATCGCGTGTCTTTTAGAGTTTTATGGACCCGCACGCGTAGTCGACCGTCGTCCTAACGCTTTTATACCTATATAAACATTATGTATACCTACGATCGTGTGAATAAAAACGAAACATCCGTGACGAATGGCTGTAGTATGCGTGTATGCGTGTGTGCGTGTGTGCGTGCGTGTGTCCATTCCGCCGAGGTGACAATAATAATGTACACGCTAGTCGTGCCCACGAAATTCGCGAGGATTTCAGGCAACGACCTAACTGCAATCCGTTGGGACTACCGTGATCGAAATAATTTAATAGGTACTGTTTTATTATATCTCTACGTTATATTTTAATAATATCATCACCGCCGTAGTCGTGTATGTTCCGAGGCGACACGCCGACACGTGCCCCCTATAATATATTATAATTATACATTACAGTAGTTATTATAAAAATATCATATTATAATGTATTATACGATATACTTACCGCGGTCATTATTTTCGTTGGTCCGCTGTCCTCTGTGACTTTAGATGCGATTTTTTGTTTCGTTTCTAAGATAGAAACAATAATATTATATATACTGTTTGTACCTATACACTGGTATATATTATATTATATTATTTGTTATTTAAGTGCCTCGTTGGGGAGCAAATATACTGCAAACTTCGCGAATGTTTTTAAAAAAAAAAAATACTCTACGACAGTTCTTACACAGTTACACCTGGTATGTCGTGTTTTTCTTGTAACATTTTCTTAGCATATTTCAGTATATTAGAATATAATATAATATTATGTTTATAAACAATAAACCGTTGGAATCACGACTGGTCATACGCTTACAACTCCTGCGATTGAGTAACATGATGCACAAGCACGCGTTTGTTGAATGATGTAACCGCTTCCTTTGCGATAATTGGATTTTCTTTCATAGAGACTATACAATATACACATATATTTATTATTTATATATTATCTAAACAGTAAACATTCTAAATACACGTTCTCGTACAATTGTCCATTTGTTTATCCGTATATTGGTATAGATACGTACTACGACTTTCAGCGTATTATACTTATTACATTGAATCGTACACATGTTTCTGCGATCCAGTACTATGCACGTGGGGGTGTAAACAACTACCGAGAAATGCCGGATTTCCGTTTTGTCCAAAATTAATATGTATAGTTACACAATGTATTCCGCCAAGAACTAATTTCGTAACGCCTATTTTATGTTGATCCATTTATAATTGCAGGTACACTTGCATAAAACCCCGCAGTGCATATATATTATACCTATTGTAATATGTTAATTGTGTTAAAATAATTCTAGGCTTTAAGCGTTTCTTCTAGATTTGAGTAAAATTCAGTATTACCCATGCGCGGACGACGTAGGAATTCGAAAAACGTATCAAAAGTATTCGTATAGGTATGCAAATGGAATGCAATATGTTTCTCACGTTTACACGATATACTTATAATATCTGCAGTGGCGTGGTGATTGCAATTTTTAGTATGGGTGTAAAACAACATTTATATTTTATATATTTACAATGTATTATAAAAAAAAAACCTATTATAAATAGGTAGATAAGAATATAACAAAAATATACAACATGGACATTTCACTAACACAGCAACCCCCTTTAAAAGTCCTATGGCCACTGCCGGTTTAGACATTTTGTTCATCATTGCCTTATGTCGGGTACATATTGTAAAAACATAACAAAACGAAAACTCAACTTTCTCATCATAGACCAGTCAACCTAAATGGTTAAACACCGTTTTGTTTTTATTTTGTTCCATCTGAGTATGGTACCAGCTTAATATTATATAGTTTTATATTTTCATCGCAGGAGTCTCATTTTTTTCCTCGACGTGCAAATGTAATTTTTGTGAAGTTGTTCGTGGCACCGTTGATTATAGGCACCGATTTGATTTTTTTTTCTTACACGTCGGTAATTCCTTCAGCCATGTGTAACTATTTCAGCGAAAATTAGATCCAAACCACGCGCGGTCCGCGGGAAAAACGGTCAATTTTTACTGGGTCTTATAATAACATTTTGTTTCGCTCCGAAAAACTGGGTCGTTTATACACGCGTCTTTAACGCGCAAGCACCCGGCAATTATCACTTAAATATATATTATTATCGTGTTGGCTAGTTCCTATTAATAAAAAAAGTCTGGCCCATATCGTATAGTGCGTATTATCATAATGATAGCCGACACTCGCAACTGCAGCTTTTTCATTCTCGACCGATCTGCTAGCAGCTGTTGCGTGATTGACCACCGCGGTGGTGTTTTAAATAAAGCACATTATTGTTCGCGTGTTCAAGGTCACTGAATGGTGATATTGTGGAATACAGTTATCGGTATTAAATTATATGAAGATTATAACACTAAACAATGTAATTATATTATTTAGGTGTAGTTTAATATGTGCACTGTGCGTGCACTACCTTACAATAAATGAATATCGAGACACGTCGCGAGTCACTGGAAAACGCGCTAAAGCCGCTGTAAATAACGTTCATGTACTGGTCGGCGCCACCGCGGGTTTGGAATCCGATTATAATATCGCGGCCGTCCTATCGGATTTCGTGAACATAATATTGTAGACACTGTTTACTGTTGTTTTAATAATAATGTGCATACTTGGGCGCGTCAACCGAGTTGCCGAGGAAGAGAACGACGACGCATTTCTGCGTTTTTGTACATTATAGGTGCCTATCCTGTGCATTATTATGACATGAGATATACTACCCCGGTAAGGCGATATAACACAATATGACATATTATTATTGTAATATTGATCGTGTGAATATAATATTATTCCGCCTGCCGTGCGCTAAATGTGTCGACGTAAACGTGTTTTTTTTTTTCACACGGGGGAAAAAAACCAGACGAGCGGATTCCAAAGGCAATTGACTGCCCGCGCTCGTCCGATGGTACTTGCGAATGTACAGGGTGGGCTACTGCGACTCACTGTCCGTTGTCCGTCTGCGTTAGTCTAATAATAAGGTATCGTGGTGACGAGTCTTCACCCATGTGTACGTACGCACACTACATAATATGATTTTGTGCCGATGCATAATATTTATATTATTGTCTCGCCGTTTATCCGATTTTGTTGCAGCAGCACCTATAGTGCGGCGTCAAACCGAAATCGCTTGGCTTACGTCAGAATAATTACATAATCCGCAATATTAGACGCTGTCATTATTATTTGTTATTTGCTTACATTCTTATGTAGGTAGGTATAAAATGCTTGAGCGTTGATGATATATGTATGTGTGTGTTTGTGATTGTGTATTTGTGTGTAATATACTATCTGAGCATAGGTATAATGAACTCAAGTTTCAACGTTTAAATGACTACCATGAGGTCGTTTCGTTGTACATATCATTACTGTGGTGTATTACTTTAACGGTACGCTAGATTCGCCGAATGATAAAAAAAAAATTCTTAAATATTGTAAGTTTCGTTATCACGTCAAAAAACCATGTAACGATCTGATTACCAGTGTCGTTTTAGAACTGCGTAAAATATTACTTACACGTACAACTGTCCGCGTGTTTCACTCGCGGTATAAGATAATGCGCGTATACAACTCACTCGTGGCTCGAATTATATACATAATATAATAGTGGGTACTATACTGTACACACACGTCTTTAACGTTATAAAATATTATATATTGTTTGTTTGATAATAATTATTCTCGTATCACGTCTAACCGTTGTTTTTCTTGTTTGTTTCAGGTGAGTTATATGAAAACTGCTACATGCGCCGTATCCTATAAGAGTAATAATGTAATTATTGTATAGCTGTAAGAAAAAGAAACAGCCGAACCCGGTACGGTATGATACAAAATGATTTGATATATTTTATTAAGCGGGATGCGCACCTATATCGACTGCGTGCTGGCAGCGATGTTTAATATTATAATATATAGGCGAAGAACTTGTATAGTGTTTGCCTGAAGTGTGTACCGAGGTGTTTACACACACGCATTTTATACGTATTAATACGCGTATATGCATGTATAGGGATTGATGACGATCATGCGAGTGCTCGAGAATCAGGAAAATGCTAACTACACCGATCCGGTGAGGGGGGGGGTAATCTTCTCATAATATATGCCTTCGTATGCACATTATATAAAATTGTATGCACACATATGTCACATATACATAAATGCTCACACTCACTCGGTTTATACGTGGCGGCTCTATATACGCACCGTTCAGTCGTAGCGGACGATGAGCGCGAGTTCAACGGGCTTGGGCCGACGAGCAGCATATTGTCTATCGCTGCAACGCCAATAATATTATTATTAAGCAATCGGATTCTACAGTGTACACGATAACAGTAATAAAGTATAGAGTAGTATTACACTGCACAGCGGTCGGCGTGAATATTGTAATAATAATACTACCTATATATAATAATATAATCCCAATAATCCCAATAATCCCATTAATTCAACGACCGCCGGTCATCGTTAGTCAAGGTCAGTGGCCGATGACAGTGTTACGCAACGGACCCCGCGGTGGCTATTTTCGAAAAGAAAATGAAATAACAACAAAAAATTATCCCGAGTCCACATTGTACATTCAATTATATATAGGTATTATGCATTACTATTATTGTGACAGGAATTTGACACGCACGCGTAAATTAAAACGCGTTTACGGTGAAATTTCCGACACGGCAGATGATGCGGGGGTTTCGTTGTGACAATCGGATTTCCGTATGAATTAGCCAGGCAGAGAGAAAGCGCATAGCTATAACGTATATTCTACAGGTACGCTGGGCTTAACGGTCGAAGGTCGCGAGGTATTGGTACAACCAAGCAACTGGTACATGATATCATAATATCAATATATTATAATATAGGTATTATACTCATGCAGCTCAGTGTAGCAAACAAACTGGCAATAACAATAAAGATACATAATATTATTATTACCTATAATATATGTATGTATAATATAATTTATTGAACCACACTTGGACTGATATGGTTAACCACTGATACAACTCACAAAGTATAAGTGCTAAGTAGGTACAACCAATTTTAGTTTTTGAAAACCTATCCGATGCTTCAGATCGTATACTTGTAAATACTATTATGCTCTATTTTTTTTTAAATTTTAAAAATATTTGATCAAATTTCCCAGGCAAATTTTAATGCCATTTCAAGCACCCTTCACAAACATCATGGATATTATGTTCCGTGCTTGTGTATTAGTGATCGAGGATTCCATGGGGTGTGATTCGTCTTCTCCGTAAAACCGTAGACAATTTCTACGTAAATACCACTGCATGGACACACGGCATAATATTATTATGTACGCGCAGTCTGACTTGCGTTCATTTTTCACCACTGATAACACAGATCATGTGATTAGTGCCACGATGAGTTACCGGTTTGACACGACCACCATCTGGGTTATAACCGTATATATACGTTTAAAATATTATAATCATCTCATCTTGCACATTTATGATAATAATAAAAACAAAATTGTGTACGTGTGGTCATGTAAAATTTTACAGATAGTGTTGAGCGTGCAATAAGTAAAGAGCGCTATAAAGAGGTACGCGAGCTGTATAATGTTATTCATAAGCGGTCTCGGTCATTTGATTACTGACAGGATTTGATACGGCTTTTATAAACTAGCCGAAACTAATAATTATATGCGCTGCTAAAGGTCGAAACCGCATGGTTGTCAGCCGCAGCAACTATGTGGGTGTATGTGTGTATCCTTCACTCGCGATGACCGACTATTATCTACGTACTACGTATATTGTGTTATTATGTAGACGATCTGCGAATTAGTTTTCACCGCTATAAGGCCGTGATCTCGCATACCATTCTGGAAAACAGTTTTCACAGACGTCGCCGGATCAGCCGTGAAGGATCTATCCAGTCTATCCCATGAAATGTGAAATCCACAGAAGGCGTAGAATCGATTTTACTATACAATTTACCTTTGGACGTTTTCCCAACAAATTCCATCCAAACAGTTATGATTTAGCCATTCTGGATTTTACAAAATAAAAGGAGAGTTTTACTCAAGAGTTTTCATTTATTAGTAATCAACAATAAAAATGTTTAAGTTTTAGTAAACCGCATTAGTACAAGTAGTACAACGTAAAATTACCAAAGTTATTGATTTGTCTCTACTAGATGCTTGTATAAAGTTTCAACTTTAATAATGAATGTAAAAATAGTACCACTCAAGTAGTCAAGTCTCGAACAAATTTATAATATATTATCTGGCACATGTGTTATTCTTCTGTTAACTCATAATAGGATTCGGTGGAGACGGAGGCTTAATCTTGAATCCGACAACAAAAATATCGCCATCAATAAACACATTTTCAAGAAAAATACAGAAAATATTAATATATTTATTGTAAAATATCATTAAAATTAAGTTTTAACTTTTCAAATATTTATTATAAGATGTAGTTACTTGAAACTTTCTGTTCTATTAGAACATTTTTTGTTAAGGTGTTCATTTTCATTTCCTCAATTTGTATACTGTATATTAAATAATATATACGGTGTAGTTTGGTTTTATATAATAATGATAGAGTCTTACGCTTACCATTCAATTTTTTTCATGGAAAATCTTTCAGACATTTGAATTTTTTAAGAATTTGTATTACCGTATTAAAAAAAAATTGTAGAAGAGTAGAACTGACATTCTTTCCTCCAAAAAATTGTCAATAGCTGAATTCAATCTTGGAACTAGAATTTTTCCCCTGAGTCGAATGGTCACTTGCAGCTCTGTATTTATATAGATGTGCGCCTGTAGTGTTAATCGCCGAAAGTCAAATTATTGTTGCAGGCAGTTTACTTTTCGCGTGACTTCCATAATAATAATTATACACCAGTGAATTTACACTATCGTTGTTACCTACTAAATAATATACAACCGTGTCGATGCAATACTTAAAGGATTGCTAGTTGTATATAATGCGTACCCCATAGTTACTGCCGTATGAAATGCTTTTTTTATAAAGATAATCGTGATCTGTTTTGACTGGGCTGCGGTTTTGGTAAAAACATCATATATATACATAAACTACTGCAGGTGTCTCGAACAATTATATTATTATTAACAACGATTGTGGTGGCTAGCTGGCGAGTGAGCGCATGTTAAAATTATAGGCTATAACACAACATTTTATATTATTATGTCGTAAAATATGATTTTACAGTATAATTTCTGCAGCATTATCATCTTCTATTGAAATGAAACTAGCAAAGCAATATTATGATACGTTCATATGTGTAAAAATCGCACGTGCAACCATACTGTTATACAAGGAAAGTGCAACGCGTATAATACTGAAGATTGGAAAAGAGCATCGCGTGCAGAATTGTAGATATCTTATACACTTGTATATGCAGTATGCACTATGCACGCAACAAACGGAATTCGTTCCATATACGTTTCCCTGCCCCCATTGAAATTTCAAAAAAAGAACGTTTTTCGAATGTATACCTCGTAATTACACATCAAAAATACAAATTTTAAAATTGTTTCTGCTCTAATATTTAGCACGGAATCAGCATGCATTTACATGTCTATTCCTGTAATGTGCACGCTTATTCCCTACCCCAAGAATACACGGACTTATATAGTTATATACGTTAGTCACAATCCCCTAATCAATGACTGTATGCTATCTCTCATTTTTTGAGAACATTTCAGCACTGAAACTATCATGATATGTTTACATCAAAACCGTTGATGGATATTGTTTAATACAAAAACAAATTCGTGGACCTCGCCAACATGTATAGCAGCAATACTTATGTATATTATATGTAATCATGCGTTTAATGTATTTTTCATAATATATAATATAATATATTATATATTATAATAATTCGTAATATTTGTAACACAATGCGAATATGGCTTTTGTCACAATATGTTCTGTCTGTTTGGACGCTTGCGTTGGGTTCTCCAAACCGAGAACGAGGAGAAGACGTGGAGCAAAGAAAAAGAAAATGTACTGTGTTTGAACGATAAAAACTCTAGACCACGAACGACTGCACTCTGATCCATCCTTCTCATCACTCTATCATTTTCGTATACAATATTTTATATTAATGTTATTTAGAAGCTATATAACATCACACGTGATTTTATGAAAAAATAATGATAAATTGATGACACACCGCGGACGAGTGACAGAATCCGCCAACTGGATAGTGGATGGGCACCTGCAGCGCGCCAGACCAGACAACCCACCCGCGGCGACCGCCAACCGTTCGAAATTTTTTTTCTCTCCTTTCAATATACGTGCACAAATAAGAACGCAATTTTTTCGCCAGTCATTCTCACGACGGTTTATGTTATATGGTTGTCGCTTGGTATCACCTGTTGCAGAAGGCAGAAGCGCTCGTGAGACGATCCCTCGCTGTCCAGATTATTATGCCTTCCATCCTTAGATGGATTATACTTACCGATCCCAACAAAATACATGCATTTATCGCCGGACCGAAGGCTGAACATGACGATGCGTTTCTTGATCGATTTCGATCAAATGCGAATTCGCAACTGCGCTGGCCAGCGGTAGCGTGGCATTCCCGCTTAGGATCTTCGAGGTCTCCACTTGGATTTGGTGGAGGGAAGAATGTGGCGACTGGCGGATGAAGGTAGATCTGTTATGCCGATAGCCAGTAAATATATTATTGTTATTATTATCACATTTATTCGACGATGTGTCGATGTGAATATAATTATTATACTTATAGAAACAATGATGATAATATCATTTGCTCGTCGTCGTGTATTCAGACCGCCTTGACCGGCACTGAGCAGGCGGTGATTGTGAGCATCGTGGCCATGTGAAACGGTGTACACTATATTGTACTATATATTATACTTCACACACGATACAATGACACAACTTTAGAGGGGTGGATTTAAGGCGCTGTTTCATTATCACCGTGCCACGTACGACGTTTTTCCAGCGTTGTTACCTATATAATTATGTTATTGAATTTCGACCAACCAATTGGAATATTTTAACTTTACGGTAATCGTCTAACCTGCATATGCTATATATTGGTCGACAAGATGAGTTGACCAATCAAGGAAGAGTATCGTTTCACCCGAACAAGACTGAAGTATAGAATAGTCCTTCATTTTAAAGTTTCCACAAAATCAGTCATTTTGAATACGAAACTTTTGCATAATATCCTCGATTATAATTTATACCACTATTTTTCTTACATATTATATTGACGTTGATCGTGCGTATGACTCAGCATTATATACATGCACCTTTTTTTATGTACAATATAAACTATAGTAATATCTTGGCGTGCGTACGGCATAATGCAAAATATTGTGTCGGATCGAAAGTCCGCCGCGGCCTTAACACATAATATAATATATTATTCGGTCGTGTTTATTATAGTTGTGTGGTATGACAGCGACGGCGTTTGTTCACATCTCCGTGCCAAAGGACAAGTTCTAGCACGAACAGCATATACGCACTTAATATATACATATTCTGTGGATTGGCGTTCAGCAAAATAATAGATTTGTGTGTGTGTGTGTGTGTGTGTATATTACGCAACTCCAAAGACAATGCGTACGACATTGACGTGTGTGTGTACGAAAAACACAAGAAACGTGCCTGGTCGGGGCCGCGAGCACGAGAAAAATGGATTTCCGTCTGGAAATGTAATCGCGTCGTTTGCGCCGTGGTTGCCGCGACGACGTGTGCCGCGGCGCGTGTTTGGTTGCGTCCGGCGCCCGCCAATCAGGGGCGTCGTCGAAAACGATATTGTTATTGATACGATCACCGGTGTTTGTCGCGGTTGCCGTCGCGGTTTTGCCCGACAGTGCCCACGGTTGGCAACCCAACGGCCGTTCAAAAGTTTGGAGAAACGGCTCGAGCGAACCGCGCCTTGGAAACGGCCACACCTGATTACGTCGAGCTTCGTGCGCGAATTCGACATGACTCGTATTTGGGCAACCGGAATTTTGGCGCCGCGAAACATTACAAGTCACAACACGATAAAGTGTATTATTATTATTTCCGCTCGGTCGATTGTTTTTCTTTCATTCGGCGATTAAACGCTTTCTAGGCGTAGATATAAAGGAGCAGCGGCCGTTGCATCATAACCACTGTTGTTGGTGTTTTTTTTTTCGGCCGATTAATGATTATTTTCGTTACAATATTTGCGCCTGGAACGGAAACAATAATAATAAAAACGACCCGTGACAACAACGCAACGCCATTGTCGTTTATGCACGGTGCGCTCGGCGCTCGGCCCGCCGAACTGCTGCGATGAGGGCGCGCGCTATCGACCAACACGCGCCGATTAATATAATATATTATATTATTTTATTAAATTCGACGAAAATTGACGACAGCCGTTATTGATGCCGGATACCGGACGCTCCCGATTCCCGACGCTGCTATAATGCTGTAACCATCAGATCGTCTTATTATTAATACGGATACTACAATTATTGGGTACCTAATGTAATGATCACACGGATTAAATTAATTTAATTTATTGATATGTTTATACCGGGAGACGAGGGGCAGTAAAGCGAACGTTTTTTAGACTCCGAAGTAATTTTTTTAGTTATAAATAAATAATGAATTCTATAATAACGCTTGCGTTTGTCTTTATATTCTTTTGCACAAATGTGTAATTGTTTTTAAGATATTAATTATAATACCTATACCACACTATGGAAGAGTGTATGAAAAGTCAACGTGAACGAACTTCGTTCGAAAATATATTATTTTTCAATCACATGGGCGTGAAACACTACAATATGACAATAATGGACACCTACATCGACCATCTACGTACCACTCACCGTCTGCTCATCTCTCGTCTACACATATTTGTATATTATGTACTTAACAAATCGCACAAAACCCATTCACAGTGTAATATCTTGTCCAGATAATTTTTTTTAAATAAATTATTTTGCCTCCTTAACGTTTAGTCGTACAACGAAGTTATGTTTACATAGCAAAACGATTTTCTCTAACAATTAACTTAATCGGTCGTTAGCCCGTTTAGTCAAAACCATATACCGATCAAGTATCGTGTATTCATGTACAATCTCATGTCGACATCTACCTATTCGGTATTTACATTTTAAATGCATTTGGTAGACTTAAAACCATATATAGTTGTAATGTTGTAAACTTGTATATTATAATAATAATATAATACGTATGTTAATTTAATTAAGGCGCGCACATGCCATCTGTAATAATAGCGTTCTTACATTATTTACGTCATAGCATAATAATATAATACTTATAGTAAACAATTCAAATCAATTTTTATTTTTTAAACGTACCGTATTGAGAATTTGATTGTTATTCGTTCGTCGGGTGGTGCCGTATGTTTTTTACAACACACCCGATGCATTATTTTTCGAATAACATTTTACGTCTAATTGTATACAATTATAAATACGTGTAGCGTAAACTGTCGAAGCAGTCGTTGTTAAAACGTGTAACGTATACATAATTTATGTCCGTTCTCAGTTAACGTATTAAATTCTTTGATAATTTTATATGTTCGAATCGACGGAGAAAAAGGTTTTCTCGAGGAAAAAAAGTAATAATAAGTGTTATTATTATTATTATTATTATTTTATGCGTTTTGTGACTAGAAATGCGTGCGTACTTAAAAGTTAAAACGCATTGGAGTACTCGAGTTCGGGATTACAATTTACAAGAGGCTCTACGCGTTTAACGACTTAAATCCACTGGCTTACACACACGTGCAGTATAATAATATTCTATGCAGCAATACTACACACACACATTTATTATATGTATATATCGAAACGAAACAATAGCCACGTAACACGTTATAATATACATGTGTGTGTGTATATATTGGATAATGTACTACATATACGTATGTACTGCGGGTTGCCTCAGCGTGTAATGGAGTAGACAATAATATAATAATATTCTCTAGAAAACGAATACAAAAAGATCGCGGAACGCGGAAACACACCACAACAACAACAACAACAATAATAACAATCATATCGATATGGCATTATACAAATAATAATAAGTGTCCGAAAAATCATGCCGAGGCCGCACTACCGGGTACACCGGAGACGCGACTAACCGTTCATCTCAAAATTCGAAAAAGAATAAAAATGTGCGCCGCAGTCGCCGTCATCCTGCAACTCACGATATATTGTGCTTATACATATTATTGTACATGGCTCGGGGCACCTCGATTGATATTAGCTAGTACCTATATGGCATATTATATTCTTATATCGTTGTTGTTGATGTTGTTGTTGTCGTCGTCTACGATTGGTTTTTGATTGCATACCTGACCTTGGCATTGATAAATTAACAATACTGCACACGTTATATTTTACCATGTGCGACGTGCACGTGTGTATTTGTGAATCAACAGAGATTCGCTAACCATTACTATTCGTAAATACCTAATTCCGGGGAAATTCGCGACAGCTCCAGTTGGCTTTGTTGGTGTCATATAATATTTAACTATTAAAAATATTGTATTTGCTGCAACGACTAAATAAAAACACCTTGTTGCATTGACAGGATACCGGTACTACGGAGTTTA